>NC_056733.1:1545158792-1545413792 GCF_019279795.1 Protopterus annectens
TGGAGTGTTGCAGGCACTGTCAGACAGTTGTGGGCTGAGCACTGACATGTGGTATTGAATGTGTGTATCCTCTGATAGACAGATAGATGCTATATATGGCAGTTAAGTGATATCTGTACTTCATAATGTTAAGTGTGCCACATGACATGCTCACACATATTGTTTAATTGTCTTCCAGGGTTATGGCTCAACAATGTAATCCAACGTATTCAGCTGCGGAGGAGCAGGAAGTTCTGAACAGCCTGGTGCAGTACTATAACCTGCTTTTTTCCAGGGCCAGCCAGCACCAGCATGACCGTACTGCACTGTGGCAAGACCTTGTTTGCCGGGTAAATGACATAGGCATGCATAACCGGACATATGAGCAGGTATGCCATCACTGCAGTGATTTAATTAGACATGTCCAGCGGCGTGCATCTTATATCCATAGGCAACAGCTTGCCACAGGTGGTGGAAGGGCCATATACCCCCCCTTCACTAGAGTGGAGGAGCTGCTCCTAAGCATGGTGGCTCCTGGCCTACAGCAGCAACAGCATCACACATGTGTCATCATGGAGGCCGGAGCCACCCAGCAGAATGACATGGAGCTTGCAGGTAATACACCCTAGCTGTAGACTACCTTTACCTGTATTGTTAGAATATGCATATGTGAGATGTGTACTGTGTGTTTAGCAGTTGTGCTGCCTAACGTGTGCAATACTGATATTTGGAATAGTATCCGTACACCTGTGACTGGTGACTGTTGTTCCACTGTCATTTAGCACAAATGCTACAGTTGTGGCCACTGACAAACTGTGTCATATTCTTCTAGGTCCCTCTGGTGTGATAGCAGGGCAGACAATACATGCTGGTGAGTGTGGTGAGCAGTACAGGAAAACATGCTACATTTGGCATTACCACACACCCACTGTAAGGTCACACGTCAGTATCCCACATGTCATGCACACACACATGATGTACCTCAGGGGTAGAGGCCTATCATGGGGCTGTGCAACACTCTGCAACACATAACACAGTCATGTTAGGCGATGCTCCCTATTGGGCACCTCACACACCCATGTACAAGGTGGCTGTGTAATTGTGAACATAGCCACGGCACTGCAGTTCAGGTACAGCATGCTAGGCGGTGGTCTTGCACACATTAGTAGCTGTGAGTGACCACAAGATGTATGTTGATGCTGGCACAGGGTACTTCACCCCATCCAGTTACAGTGACCACAGTACTACTCATAGCAGTCATTGCTTTGCACCTCAGTGTTGTGTGTGTGCAAACATATGCACCTATACACAATATGCATAGCATGTTGTCTGTGTGCTTACATATGCCAGTATACACAATATGCACAGCAGGCACCATCCACACAAAGTGTCACATATATGTCCTGGAATGCTAGTGGGTGTATAGGTCACTTGACACATATTGGGTATGTGTGGTGTTTAATGGTGCAGTCATGTAGCATGCCATGCCATGTCTGGCACCCACATATCTGCAATATGTCCCACACTCACCATAACCACTGTACACTGGCCATGTCGAGCATTGGGATTCCTTCATGTCAACATGTACCGCACATCCTGTGTGTGTACATAGCATGCATGTGCTACACCCATGCCCACTATTATCTGCTATGTACACAGACACTGCACTAAGACATGATGGTGCACAGGGCATTGCAGAGCTGATAATACCTGCACAGCAATGTTGTGTCCATGTACACATTGTGTTCCAGGGTGTAGCCAATCACTGAACAACTACACAGTTGCATCAAAGCCATGTATACTGCGATGTAATAGTGACATCTACACTTGCACTGCATGGTCTTGTGCAACACATATTCTGCATGCTGACACGTGTAGTGACTGTCTACCTTGTGATACTGACACCCACCTTCACCCACTATAGAGTATGTGTTGGATTGCTGGTATGTGTGTGTATGTGCTGTAGTGAGGTGTGTATTAGTGTTCATGTGTGGATGTGTGCATGTGTGCATGTGTTCATGTATTCATGTGTTCATGTGTGCATGTCTGCATGTGTTCATATGTCCATGTGTGCATGTGTTCATGTGTGCATGTGTGCATGTGCAGACCGTAAAGTGTGTTACCTGTCTTCCTCTCACAGGTGCTGAGTTAAGGTTTGGCGAAAGAGCAGGCAACCTGAAGCCACTGCCACAAATAATGGTGATGATGACACATGTATTTTGGCACAGGAAGATTTGACAGGGTCTGTCGTTGGTCCGCAAATCGACAGCACACAGCATTCAACCCCATCTATGTGTACACTCATACTGTCAATACATCCCTCACCACCAATGGCCATAGGCGAGGGACAGCATACAGTTGGCATTGACCAGGAGAGTGTGGTACCCATGGCACTTGAATCCCCTCACAGCAGCCATAGCCATAGACCCAGAATGGTACCACATAGGTGGAGGTCCAGGGGTTCTCGGGGGAGCATCACTGGTCATATTGCCCCTGGCAGGCGTGCCCTCACAGATCTTACGATGACCAGTGTGTGCCGGGCTGTAATGCAGGCTCAGGCACGTATGGAATGGTACACCACGCAGGGACTTAGGGTGCAGAGGGCACATTACACCTCTATCAATGACAGCATCCATGACCTTGCCGGTGCCATCCAGTCTTACACCGAGGTCATTGATAGACATTGGGGGTAGACATTACATGCCCTCCACAACATGTCTTCCATGAGCCAGGACCATGTGGCACGGTTGCGACGTCGACGTGGACACCTGCCAGCAATGGCTAGCAGTGGTCAGAGATGGCCCACAGTTCACAGCTGCCCCCATAGTGGCAGTACCAGCCCCAGCAATGTTGGGGCTGGCCTGTCCATTGACCATCCCAGTAGACCACGGGCACGTGGCTCTGGCCAGTCCCAGCAGGGACATGGGTCCAGTCATCATACCTCTGCCTCTGATGACGGTACCCAGTCAGGGATGGTACCCGATACTGTCCGTAGCACCCCTGCCAGGCACAAGTACTGTGTCCGTGGCCAGAGACAGTGATCTGTACAGTCTAGCAGGTACAGTCTGTGGCTGTCCCACAAACTACCATATATGGCAGCCACATGGTGGAGCTGTGTGCATGCAGACACACACATTAACCAAACAACTAGGGCTCACACATACACACACACATTACATCAACATTGGCCCATGCTGTACTGTTGTCCCTCACACACACACACACACACACACACACACACACACACACACACACACACACACACACACACACACACACACATGTCGATTGGATGAGTCAATGTCAGGCTCTGGCAAACAACAAAACACCCTGTGCATATGATGATACCTGTGTCGCCTCCTGTCATCTGCATCATTGATGGAGTGACAGGCTAACATGGTGCTGATGCACAGGGAGACACTATAGCAGTGTAGCAATAATAGCAAGTTGTCAACAAGGAAGTGTAATGACATTCTTGTAGGTATATCTGAGCAGACATTATGCATCAAAGCTCTGATTGTCAATGTAGCATTGTTTACACCACTGTTAGGTCTGAGTATGTATTGTCCACTCATGTGCCACTTGGCTGAAGTGTAATGTGTTGCCAGCATGTGTTAGTGAGTGGACAGTACGTGTGTGATGTGTGCAGTACAGATTAGCAAGTGTACATCTGTGAACATGGTGGGTGCACACCGTCTGGATGTACATGCATAGTGGACACATGGGACATGTGGCATACTCTATCGTACACATTGTTAACATCTCATAGTATCTTTCAGTGGCCAGTATGCATTCTACTACAGTTATGTACTAACATGGGTAGACGTGTGTATGACATGGGTTGACACTATGCTGTGGGTGATACCGTTAATATCTGTCAATGATTTGCGGTCTGGTAGTATACACAACCTCAACAGCATGACTATAAGCAATCATTGGATGATGTCCTGACAAATGATACACAGTAGTATGGAACCCAGTAACAATTGGATCCTTCCGGTGCTACACTATAACACTAACCAGTGGTAATGACCACCACCCATTCCTGTGACCACACATGTTTGGCATATAGCCCACTTAGGTACATGCAGACACACTAGGGATGTGTCCATCCAAATCTGGAAATGCGTGGATTGGCCTACAATGCATTCCCTGGATGGGATTCATATACTATACAAGGGTATCATACAGATAGATACCTGTTGTCTGATACATGCTGTATAGCAGTAAGCTGACTATGGCATAGCCATCCTCATGTACTATACATACTACCCCGTCAGTACCACACAGGTGGTAGCCCTCAACATGTATGTTGGGTACCAATGTGTACATACAGCCTCATGTTATGTCATGTGTCCCTTGGTATCCACATATCCATAGGTATTGTGGAGTCCCAAGGTGTATCACATAAGACATTAGACATTAGACACCACCACCCATTTCTGTGACCACACATGTTTGGCATATAGCCCACTTAGGTACATGCAGACACACTAGGGATGTGTCCATCCAAATCTGGAAATGCGTGGATTGGCCTACAATGCATTCCCTAGATGGGATTCATATCCTACACAAGGGTATCATACAGATAGATACCTGTTGTCTGATACATGCTGTATAGCAGTAAGCTGACTATGGCATAGCCATCCTCATGTACTATACATACTACCCTGTCAGTACCACACAGGTGGTAGCCCTCAACATGTATGTTGGGTACCAATGTGTACATACAGCCTCATGTTATGTCATGTGTCCCTTGGCATCCACATATCCATAGGTATTGTGGAGTCCCAAGGTGTATCACATAAGACATTAGAGGCCTGAATGCATATCCACAAGGCAATCATACACCTATAAAGACTGTCCATTCTTGGCAGCCTTTGTTGTGTATGACCATGTCTGACATATACCCCAGGCATATACCCTCACTCACACTACTCTTAAGTAACTGTCATGGGTGTGTGTGCCACAGATGACCTTGGCCACAGAACACAACAGTGGATGGCCTTGTCACATACATACATATGTGAGTATGATCTGAGAAGCAGTGGCACAACCTGTCAATGGAAACAAATGTATTCATGTAGTATGCAGGCTTCACACCTATGTAGTGATTGACGGGACATGTACACATATATATTTGCCACGCAGATACCTGATGTGTGCAATGCACTTACTGTTGTAATCATACTATGTCATACCATAGTAAAAGCAAAACCCACAACGCATTGACCAACAGTAGCACACACACAGTCAGCATTTGTAGGATTCAAACCCCTACCTAGCTATGTTATGATACTAGACAGCAATGCATTAACATGGCATGCTATCTGCTTTACTGGATGGTTTCTCTTCTCCGGCTGTATTTGTAGGATGGTGGCATCATCAGTCTTCCCAAAGAGGAATGTACCTCTTTTAGTGTGTTTTCACAGTCTCCAAAAAGGGCACTCCTTTCAAAGACCATTGCACACATAGACACACACCCCCTGTTTGCAGGATTCAAACCCCTACTTAACTATGTTATGATACTAGAGAGACGCATTAACATGGTGCGCTATTTGCTTTATTGGCTGGCTTCCCTTCTCCAGCTGTATTTGTAGGATGGTGACATCATCAGTCTTTCCAAAATGGAATGTACCACTTTTAGTGTGTTTTCACAGTCTCCGAAAAGGGCACTCCTTTCAAAGACTTTGTAGGATGGTGACATCATCAGTCTTTCCAAAATGGAATGTACCTCTTTTAGTGTGTTTTCACAGTCTCCAAAAAGGGCACTCCATTCAAATACAATTGCACACATGCACACCCACACACTCACTGTTTGCAGGATTCAAACCCCTATCTAACTATGTTATGATACTAGAGAGAACCACATTAACACAGCACGCTATTTGTTTTACTGGCTGGTTTTCCTTCTCCTGCTGTATTTATAGGATGGTGACATCATCAGACTGGACATGGTGATGTGTGTACACTTTGTTTTATGCCATTCCAGGAATGGTCCATGTGGGTCAGCAGGTGTCAACAGCTTGAACAAGACCTCAGAATCCTTACCTTGTGTCATCTATCTGTGGACACATTGACATTCCGTCATATGTCAACACATATTTATGCACAGCTTGTTGGTTTTGTGGATACTACATGTGTCTGGGATGTTGATAAAGGGCTATTCAAAGTGTATGTGACACGTGTAGATGTGTTCATTGATGTATGTCCTGGGTGGCTGCCTTGCAAACAGTCTAGCATGTTTGGAAACCATGATCCACACATGAACATACCACAGCTGGTAGGGTTGTGTGTATGTCAGCTTCCAATAGCTTTGTTTATGACTGCAACCATGATGGACTCCATGACCTTGCAGATCCGACTTTATAGGCGTACTGGACTTGACTTCCCATGGTGTGCTGTGCACCAACACTTGTGGGGAGTGCCATATGTAGCTGTGACACATTCAACAGTTCCACATCCTGTGTAGGGGGTAAGGCTCAGCTGAATGTCCAGGTGCATGATCTGTTTGTTCTGTAGTTTGTGCATGACACATATTGGGAATCAAGATATTCCACTTGCTGCCATGTTTTTGGCAGTGGGGGTAGCTGCTCATCCATTCTACATGTGATATCTCCTTGTATGATGATGTGGACTATTGTCAGTGGGAGATGGGTATGTACATATGGGCCTGTCTGTCATGATGTCGGCATTGTCACTCAGGTACAGTTGGCCCTGACTCAGGACATATATGGGTGTACATTACTATTTATGACATAGCTGAAGGAGGTGTCATGATTCAGTCTGGACTACTTCTCAGCTACTCTTTACAAAACACCAACGAACATGAGCACTAATCCCTGTTATACTCTTTTACATGCTTAACACCATACTGATCCTTTGTGAACAGGCTACAGAGTATGTCATGATAATATCCTGGCATGTCCAGGGGTCAGTTTCGTGTGCACGCTTCAGTCCAGCTGGTGGATATTGTGATATTGACACAATGACACATCTGCCTCATGTACACAGACAACCCTCTCCTCCTCCTGACAAACTCAGATATATGTGTGAGATGCACCTATATAGACATACAGGGTGCTGAACTCTATCGACCCATGACTGGCATAGTCTAGCAGGTGGTGAAGGTAACCACACACAACACATATCAGTCTCACATATTCTCTATCAACAGCACTCAAACCACATTATCACACATAGACATACTCGGATGCTGTAAATGTACTCTACCTAAGCAGCAGAGACCTCCAAAGCAGACACGCACACACCTGCTACCCCACTACAATACCCACATATTCCATAGTTCACAATGTCAGTGTGCCACACAGTCCCTGCCCTTCAGGCTAAACAACACACCTAATACACTTGTAATATGCGACACTTATTGTCAGATACACTGATGTACCACTCACCAGCCCTAACAAGGGAACAGTCACTTTGGGCTGTCTGTTGGGTGCCAGAATCTGTCACATAACACAGGCAGTCAGGTCAATCCAAAGCAAGTACAGGACTGGCTCCATCATTGTCCATGCCGGTGTGTATAACCTCAGATGTTACTCCCTGGACCACATGACATGATACATGGAGGAACACTTTGATCATGTAGCCCAGGCCAGTATGACCCTGACCTTCTCTAGCATCTTACACCCACCAATTATGATGTCACAGTATATGGACACACATATCACATTTAACAGTTCCCTAACAAATTTGTTTAATTCATAGGGGATACAGTGTCTGTCAGCCTATGGTGACATGCTCAACATGTCACGTAGCTTCACTATGGACAGCTTGCACCTGTCACCCTTGGACTTTGGAATGCTGGCTAAGGCTCTTGCTACCACCATAGTGCCTTTTTTAAGCAGGGCTCAGAAGACAAACCCACCTCCATAGACATTACAGGTTAAATGGCACTAAGGGTAATGCTGCTCAACAACAGTTGTGTTAACCTCATATTGCAGTCACTCAGGACTCTCCTCAGTATGGAGGATAGCGATATCTGTGCACTGACAGATGCCTGGTTCAGGCTCGCTTATGCACACCAGCACTACCAGGTTATGTTTCATACCATGCTGTCTGACAACAAGACTTGGAACAGTAAACACAACTAGGGGAGTATCCATATACATCACAGATACACACACCTCCGGGTTAGTAGCACTGCACAAAGCATCACAGACCATACATATACAACTACCATTGTGCAATACTACCTTTCAGTTTGTTGCCTGCTACAGAACACACTCCCAAACTCAGGAACCACACTCAGCTTTCGTGGGATCTATGGAGAATAAGAAGGTCTCCACAAACACCATTATATTGTGTGACTTCATATACACAAATATTGACTGGGGATACTACTCAATCCCCAACACCCTCACCCAACAGTCACTGCAATTTGTAGACTCATATGCTATGGCACAACCAGTCAGCACAGCCACAAGGGGGAATACATATTGGACCTGATCATAGGTTCATAGGTTCATAGGTTTATAGTAGGCTATCTGCCCTAAGGCATTTATAAGCCTAGCCCAAAGTTTTGTGGCTTACGCCACCCCTTATTTTAAAAAATACTGTGCCCATTAGTTTGTTATGCCTCTGTCCAGCAGTGACACAGAGATGATTCCCGGGGTAAACCTATGATCTCCCATCCACCGGTCAAGATTTCTCTTGAACAGAGCCAGCGAGGTGCTCTGCCTCACATGAACCGGGATTTTATTCCACAACATAGGGAGTCTCTGGGTGACAAATCTATCCCTCCAGCATGTCCTATTTATATCCGTGCTAAGGTTTAAGTCACTTGCTCTAGTGGATCTGGTAGATTTGGATTTTTTGAGGTGGAGCATGTCCATTAATTCCGGGTTGGACATGGCTTTGTATGTCAGGCACAGGTCACCTCTGAGCAAATGGTATGCGACTGAATAGAGCTGGAGTTTCTTCAGTCTGGCAGCATATGACAGATTTTGGAGTCCCTTTATCCTTTTGGTGAGAAACTTTTGGGGTCTCTCCAATTGCTGCAGGTGTCGGGTGAGATACATCCCAAATGGGGCATTGTACTCGATCATTGGTCTGATAAGTGAAGAGTACAGGGGAACAATGACCTCACTTGATCTGGATGTGAATCCCTTCATGATCATGTGGGCAATGTAGAAGGTTTTTCTAGCCACTTTAGCAATGTGAGTGTCAAAAGAAAGGCCACTGTCAACCTGGGTCCCCAGGTCCCTGATAACCTCTTCTGTGCTTAGTGGATTGCCACCTATATGGTAGCTTGGGGTTACCTTGTTTTTCCCGAAGGGTATGACTATACATTTTTTGGCATTTAAGTTCAGGCCATGGCTCTGGCACCAGCTATCAGTTTCTGTGAGACCCCTCTGAAGGATATCTGTGTCCGATGTACTTTCCACTATGGCTCCCAGTTTGCAGTCATCTGCAAACTTTGTCAGCCATAGTCCTCCTATGTTTGCCTGTACTTCTGAGAAGTAGATGCCGAACAACAGGGGGCCAAGGACTGAGCCCTGTGGGATACCACTTGTGACCGGCTTGGAGTCTGACATGGCGCCAGCTACTCTAACCCTGTGGGTTCTGTCCTTTAGCCAGTTTGCAACCCATCTTGTGACATATGGGTTTACATTTAAGCTGGTAAGTTTCTCTATAATACCCGAGTGGGGTATTGTGTTGAAAGCTTTTGCAAGGTCAAGGTAGGCTGTATGGACTGCCTTTCCCTCATCAATGGCCTTGGTGACTGTTTCGAAGAAGTTGACCAAGTTCAAAAGGCATGATCTGCCCTTGACAAAGCCAAACTGGGTCGGGTCCAATGTCTGCAAGTCCCCTATGTCTTTGTTTATGAGTTCCATTATGATCCTCTCCATTGCTTTGCAGACCAGGTTTGTTAAGCTTATGGGGCGGTAATTACCAGGGTCCGTAGAGGCACCGCCTTTGTGGAGTGGGACCACAGTTGCTGTACGCCACTCCTTGGGCACGTATCCTGTGGTAAGGCTAAGATTAAACAGCTGCCTTGTGTGCGGGTTTAGTTCCTCATTGAGTTCGTGTAGCACACAGCCGGGGACACCATCCGGTCCCATTGATGCTGTGTTTTTAGCTTTAGAGAGAGCAGCTTTCACCTGCGCATTGGAGATGTCTGGGAGGCTGCACTCCACTGGGATAGTTATCTCTCCTTTTAGGGGGGAGAGGGGGGTGAAGTTTGCACTGAACCTGTCTGCCAGTATGTTGGCAATGTCTGTGGGTTCAGTGATTTTTGTATAATTTTGGACTAATTCAGAGCATATCTGTGAGTTTCCACCCAGGTTTCTAACATAGCTGAAGAAGGCCTTATTATTGTCTTTTGAATCTGTGGCAATTTTTCTCTCAAAGTTGGCCTTGGATGATTTTATGAGTGCTCGTATTTTTTTACTAATAATGATCAAAGGTGTCTTCTCTTTTATGGATTTTGCTCTATCATGTAAGAGCTTTCTCCTCTTATTGTAAAGTTTGTTTATGGCTGGGGTCCACCAGACTGGACGTTTGCCCTTGGTGGAAAGAGTCTCGGTTAGGGATTGCCTGATCCATGCAGTCCTGGAGGTGTTCGTAGAAGGCATTTGTAAGGGCTTCCACAGCTTGGGTTGTGGTTTCCACTGGCTCGGGGGCCTTGAAGGATACCACACCAGTCTTGAGTAGTGTGAAGTTTGCTTTAGAGAAGTTCTTCACTGTGATCTTTTTTGATTGGGGTGGGGGCAGGATGTGGATATCCAGTGAGATTAGTTTATGATCTGATCTCACCAATGAGGGATAAACTTCCAGTGTGGAGCATTTTGTCACCATGTTTGTGATGATGAGATCTAGTATATTTTCTCCTCTTGTGGGAACGGTGACTAGTTGTTCCATGGCATTTGAATTTATGAACTCCAGGAACCTTTGGGCTAGAAAGTTTGGGCTTGAGTAATGTTCCCAGTCTATATTCGGGTAGTTGAAGTCACCCAATATAATGGTGTTTGGAGATACATTTATACTCTCCAGTGTCTTCAGGAAGGCTGTGTGGGGTTCCTGAGTTTGAGAGGGTGGCCTGTAGCATGCTACAAATTGTAGAGCAGTTTTGCCTATGGTTAATTGCACCTGGATGGTTTCCGATGCTTCGTGCATTGCCACCAACCTGGAGGTGTGGGTATCCTTGATGAATATGGATACACCCCCTCCTTTTGTGGTGTGGTCCGGGTTTTGGGGCCGGAACGCATGATATGAGGTAAAACCTGATAGTGCCGGGGTGCTCCCAGGAGCCTTGAACCAGGTTTCAGTCACAGAACAGACATCGATGTTCTCCATACTGAGAAGGGCCTCGAGTGCATGCATTTTGAGATTTAGACTTCTGGCATTGAGCAGCATTACCCTTAGTTTCTTCCCATTTTTGTTTTTTAGGGTGGTAGGTTTAGAATTTGAGCCTTGCCTAAAAAAGGCACTATGGGGGTGGCAAGAGCCTTGGCCAATATCTGGAATCCCAGGGGTGACAGGTGCAAGCCGTCCCTTGGGAAGCAGCGTGGCTTGTCAAGCATGTCATCCCAGGCAGACAGACACTGGATCCCCTTTGAATGACACCAGAAATTAAGCCAATTGTTAAAGCTGATCATCTTGTCTCTATGTTGTGGCATCATTCTTGGTGAAGGAAGGATGCTGCTCAGGGTCAGGGTCATACCTGCCTGGGCTACATAATCAGAGAGCTCCTCTATGTCTCTTTTCATGTAGTCCAGGGAGGTACGTCTCAGGTCGTTCACACCAGCATGGACAATGACTGTGTCATATTTGTACTTGCTGTGGAGTGTCCCGAGTGCTTGTGTTATGTGGCAGATTCTAGCGCCCGATAGGCAGCTTACTGTGACCCTCTCCTTGTTCAGCCTGGTGAGTGGGACGTCAGTGTGTCTGACTATGGAGTCACCTATGACAAGTATGTTTGGTGTTGTATTTGGCCTTAAGGGCTGAGACTGCTTTGCACACTGATTTTGTGGTTTATTTGTTGCCTGTGGTGTGTCATGAGGTGGCAGTTGCTTGGGTGTCTGCTTTGGAGGCCTCTGCTGTTTAGGTAAATTTTTGCTCAGAGCCTCCGAGTATGTCTTTGTGTGTTTATGTGTTTGATTCATTGTTGTGATAGCTTTATGTGAGACTGGTTTTGTGGTGTGTGTAGTTGCCTTCTCCTCCTGTCTGGTCTTGCCAGTCCTGAGTTGAGAGAGCTTAGCCTCCAGTTTGGCTAAATAGCTGCATCTCTCGCAAGTATTTGTGTTATGTGGGAGGAGGAGAGGGTTGTCTGTGTACATGAGGCAATTGTAACATTGCCTCAATATTCCCAGATTCACCAACTGGACAGGAGAGGACGCCAGCATCTGGCCCTTCGACATGCTAGAGAAATTAAGAAGTTAGGGGTGCAACTGAATAAGAGAGGACTTAGTAAGGAAATGGGTACTCCTGGGGGGGGAGAGTTCGCTAGTGAGGGACTTTGTATAATACAGAAGTGCTAAGCCTGAAAAGAAGATGCTTTTAAGACAAGTGCTGAGCTTTTTTTTTTTTTTTTTTTTGGAGAAAGAAAAATAAAAAAGCTTTTTAGGAACAACTGCTGCGCTTTTTAGTTAAGGGATATACTGTTTAGATTACTAGTAGAGCAGTTCTAAGGGAAAAAATGAAGAACAGACTTTATGGAGCCATAAAAAGTTTAACCTTGTTAAACTGGCGCTGCCCGATGCTGCTCTAGTGGCAACTCCACGCTAAAGCACGCTAAAGCGTGCTTGATAGCAGGGGCTGGAAAGAGCCAGGAATTGACCCAATACGGCCAATAAAACTACATTTTCAATTCAGTAACCACTCCCATGGGGGGCAGGGAAGCTGCTCAATGTTTTTCACTGCCAATGATCAACAGAGAGACTGTCCTTTAGCCCAAGCAAAAATGGCCTCACAGAAACTTACAAACAGTTCAGGAACAGCAAGCCTGTAACTGAACTTTTTTAAATCTCAGAAAAGTGGGAAAAAAGCAAGATTTTTTTTTGTTTTTGTTTTTTCAAAGATAGCAAAGGTTCACAAGTAATATCAAGTTATAACAGTGCAGTAAATGACCCCACCCAAGAGTGCTAGGTCAAAGACAGAAAATATGCAAGTTTTGAGAAAAAACGATTTTAAAATTAAGTGCAAACACGAAATTTAGTAAACAGCTTTTGGTTGTGCTCTAAATACAGCTACTAATGCAGAAATCACGTTTAACAAGCCAGAAAATGCTCAAACTAGGCAACTATGCAGAAAAACTTAGCAAATAAACAGAGAAAAATACTTAAAATCTCAAAAGTGGCTCCCTTCTTCTCTCAGCGTTTTCTCCTCTTGGTGGGTGCTTCACCAACAGCCAACAAGCCTGAAAAGACGCCAAACCCACGAGACAACTAGGTTTTAAGAGAGGAAGATGAAGGAGTTTTGGAAATGACCCCTACTGGTCAATAAAACTACAGTTTCAAGTCAGTAACCACTCCCACGGGGGGCAGGGAAGCTGCTCAATGTTTTTCACTGCCACTGATCAACAGAGAGACTTTCCTTTAGCCCAAGCAAAAATGGCCTCACAGAAACTTACAAACAGTTCAAGAACAGCAAGCCTGTAACTGAACTTTTTTAAATCTCAGAAAAGTGGGAAAAAAGCAAGATTTTTTTTTGTTTTTGTTTTTTCAGAGATAGCAGAGGTTCACAAGTAATATCAAGTTATAACAGTGCAGTAAATGACCCCACCCAAGAGTGCTAGGTCAAAGACAGAAAATATGCAAGTTTTGAGAAAAAACTATTTTAAAATTAAGTGCAAACAGGAAATTCAGTAAACAGCTTTTGGTTGTGCTCTAAATACAGCTACTAATGCAGAAATCAGGTTTAACAAGCCAGAAAATTCTCAAACTAGGCAACTATGCAGAAAAACTTAGCAAATAAACAGAGAAAAAATACTTAAAATCTCAAAAGTGGCTCCCTTCTTCTCTCAGCGTTTTCTCCTCTTGGTGGGTGCTTCACCAACAGCCAACAAGCCTGAAAAGACACCAAACCCATGAGGCAACTAGGTTTTAAGAGGAAGATGAAGGAGTTTTGGAAATGACCCCTACTGGTCAATAAAACTACAGTTTCAAGTCAGTAACCACTCCCACGGGGGGAAGGGAAGCTGCTCAATGTTTTTCACTGCCACTGATCAACAGAGAGACTTTCCTTTAGCCCAAGCAAAAATGGCCTCACAGAAACTTACAAACAGTTCAAGAACAGCACGCCTGTAACTGAACTTTTTTAAATCTCAGAAAAGTGGGAAAAAAGCAAGATTTTTTTTTGTTTTTGTTTTTTCAGAGATAGCAGAGGTTCACAAGTAATATCAAGTTATAACAGTGCAGTAAATGACCCCACCCAAGAGTACTAGGTCAAAGACAGAAAATATGCAAGTTTTTAGAAAAAAACGATTTTAAAATTAAGTGCAAACAGGAAATTCAGTAAACAGCTTTTGGTTGTGCTCTAAATACAGCTACTAATGCAGAAATCAAGTTTAACAAGCCAGAAAATTCTCAATCTAGGCAACTATGCAGAAAAACTTAGAAAAATAAACAGAGAAAAAATACTTAAAATCACCAACATGGGGACTCTATGTTCCACACCAGCGATATACCCCTCATTGGTAAGGTCAGAACATACATGTATCTCACTGGACATGCATATACCCTCCACACACCCATCCTGGGTAATCTTGGTGAACTTTTCATGAGCCAACATCTCACTTCACTGAAGCAAGGTGGTATCCTTCAGAGACACTGAGACAGTGGCAAATACGGCTCACACTGCTGCATCCTTTACATACATATTCTATGGACACCTAGTGGACTGCATGGATTGTGCTATCCCAAATAACAACAGGACTCACTACTCCAATGGCAGGGGACCTGTCTGGTAGACCCCAGCCATTAATAAGCTGTACAACGTCAGGAGGAAGCTACTACATGATAGAGCACAATCCCAGACTGGGAAGGCATCTGTGATCTGTACTAGCAGACAGCTACAATAACTCATGAACTTTTCTAAGGGCCGCTTCTACCAGACAATTGCAACAGACACATAGGACTATCACACGGCCTTCTTCAGTTATGTCAGGAACCTGGGTGGACACTCACTGATATGCTGTGAGTTACTGCATACTGACTAAACCTACCCTGAACCCAATGGCATTGCCAACATCCTGGCAAACAGGTTCAGTGCAGATGTCTCCCACCCATCCCCCCTAAGGAGCAACTATCCATCCCAACAGAGTATAGCCTCCCTGACATCACACAGTAACAGGTGAGTGCTGCCCGCCCCAAAGCGTACATCACAGTATCAATGTGACCAGACGGTGTCCCAGCCTGCATCTTACATGTGCATCATGACAGATGCAACCCTCACATTACATCACTGTTCAATATCGGAGTTACCACAGGATATGTACCCAAGGAATGGCATACAGCAACAGTGGCCCCGCTCCAAAGAGTTGGTGCCACAACGGACCACAGACAATATTGCCCTGTAAGCCTAAGTAGCCTGTTCTGCAAAGCTATGGAGCGTATTGTCATGGGACTCATACACATAGACATTGGGAACCTACAGACACTGTGTCCTACACATTTCAGCATTGTTGTGGGCAGATCTTGCCTCTTGAACCTGTTTGTATTCTTTAAATGGCTAACAGGTCCATAGACATAGGGACGGCTGTCAACACAGCCTAACTGAATCTTGCAAAACCCTTCAACACAATAACCCACTGGACCATTATGCATAGGCTCACCAGCGTCAATACGGACACATATCTCACACGATGGATTGATACCTGGATCAGGGATAGCACCCACATGGTCAGAATTATAGGTGCCATGTCTGACTATACACCAGTTACACATGGCATCCCACACGGCTCGGTCCTGGGACCTCTCTTGTTCAGTATATATTTGTCTGACGTACAGGCTACCACAGGGGGAATATGGCTGAACATGTTTGCACTTGACTGCAAACTGGGTGCCATGATCAACTCTCCAGCTGCCACATGCATACTCAAACAGGGTCTCACAGAGATGATGACTGGTGCCTGAGCCATGGCCTACAGCTAAATGCCATTAGTTGCATAGTCATCCCCTTTGGGAATAACAACATGCCCACACATTACCACATAGGTAGTACTCCATTACATACGGTAGGAGTTGTTAGTGGTTTGGGGACATGACTTGTTCGTACTGTCGTCTTTGACATTCATGTTGCCAAAGTGGTTGGGCACACCTTCTATGTGGGCCACCTTATCCCATATCGTTTCACATGTAGATCGAGTGAGGTCATTGTGCTCCTATGCTCATTACATCCATGCTTGGTTACAATGCCACATTTGGGGTGTACCTTACCCGACACCTGCAGCAACTGTACTGGCCACGGACGTTCCTCACCAAGCAGATCTAGGGACTCACACAGATGCCCTGCACAGTTCAGATGCAGTAACTCCAGCTCTACTCAGTCGCTTACCACCTACTCAAATATGATGTGTGCCTGTTGTTTACAGATATACCCAACCCAGAATTACTGGACATGCTCCACCTCAGGATATCCACCTCCCTTGGAGCTACACACTCCAGGGACATATACCTCAGCACAGATGTTAATAGGACATTGTGGAGGGACAGATTCTTATCCCAGAGGCTCCACTCACTCCAGAATGTAATCCCAGTTTCACACAGGCAGAGCCAGCCACTGACCACCTACAGGGGACATATTGACGACTGTATGGGTGATCGTATGTTTACCCCTGGGATATCTTCTGTGTCCCTGCTAGACAGAGGCACAATAGCCTAAACGTACATGGGCTATCTTGTGTGACCTACTATTCACACACACAGTGTAGTAATCTGACAGAGTTGCGAATGCCAAACACACTCTGGCTAGGCTTGTACATGCCCTAGGGCAGATAGCCTAGTATCAACCTCTGAACCTATGCTAATGTTCAAGATGCACAATGTTAATTGCTGATACTGTTTGCAGGTCTTTATCATCTTTGCTTTACCAGTTTCCATGAACAACTTTGGTATCTGCAGAACATATTTGATTATGACAGGGTTCCACTATATTATAGATGTGTCTGTTGTCATATAACTGTGTGCACAGGGTGGATTGCTGTATAGTGACAGGTTTCTGGGTTAACACATGCAACTGCCAGATATGCGTGGCCCACTGCTGTACTCAGACATGGCCAAAGTGTGTGAGCATGCCCAGTTCTGCCATTCCGTGTTTTGTTGCCTGACATTTGTCTCATTTATTCAAGTGTGTGAGCAATGCCCAGTGTGACCTTTCAGTATGTTGCTATCTGAGGTCCACTACATTTGTTGATGTGTGCGAACATGACCGAAATTAACATTTATACTGTGTGTGTTGGAAGTCAGGTTCAGTTCTCACTGCAGGACTCACCTTTGTGTCATAACTCAACAGAGATTATGCTGTGCCTGCAGGGTTTCCATGAAATACTTTGCATAGACTTATCAACATTCCTTCATACAGGCTGACCACTACAATACTGTCATGGTTTAGTGGTTCAGTACTTTGGCTGTAATACACAGTATCCTGGGTTTGAGGCCCATCACTGCTTTATATTTTCATACTGAGCAGACCAGACTGCTTAAGGGCCAGTTAAACAAATATGAGCATGTTGGCTTTTGTTCAGTATGCCCTACTTAGACCAGGCTTGTCCGACATTGCTCAATATTCACCAACATTGCTGGATGTTGCCCAATATTACTGAACATTGACCACAGTTGTGCTAGTTGGTGTGTGCAATTTTGTTTGCATATACTACATGGTGGTAAATGCTATTTAGCACTGCTTTATATTGCTTAACACATGGCAATCATGCCTTAAGTTGTGCTGCAGGGCTGCCTATGTCAGATGCACATACTACACTCCCTGTACATGTTGTAAAGCAGGTAGTGTCAACTTAGGCATCCCTTTTACTATATGTGCAAGTCAGAGAAAGGTATCATTTCCAGAGTTCCTACTGAGCCAATGTATGTGCTATGCATTGCCTCTTTGCCAAGGCCAAAGCATACTGGGCACGCCTCCTTCTGCCTACAAGGGGCAGGCTGAGGTTGTTCCTCCTCCGAGTCACGCTCTGCCTGTGATGGCCTTGGCAATGGTGGGGGGCTGTTGGCCCACACCTATGCTGGTCCTGCTGCAGCTGTTTTCGCAGGATCATATTATGTAGCATAGCACATACCATGGCAATTTGGGTACATGTAGTTGGTGAGTACTGCAAGGCTCCACCAGATGTGTCTAGGCACCGGAACCATGACTTGAGCAGCCTAAACACATGCTCTATTTCATTACGTGTTTGTGCGTGTGGCTCATTATGGCATTCCTGTTCAGGTGTGTGTGCATTTCTGATGGGTGACATCAGCCACGGCTCCAGTGCATAGCCAACATCCACCACTAGGTGACCATGTGGGATGTCCCCATTGGCAAATGCCTGGTACAGCTGCATCAGATGCCAGATATGGGAATCATGGTAGCTTCCAGGGCAGCCTGCACACAAATTCAGTATTATGCCCTGGACATCACACACAACCTGGCTGTTGATGTTGGGGAAGCCTTTGCGGTTGAAGTAGATCTTACCCCGCTCACCGGCTGGTGCTTTGATGCATATGTGCATGCAGTCTATTGCACCCACTACCTCAGGGTATTCCGCTATTTGCTGGAAGAGACGCATATTGCTGGCCAATACCTCACGGGAATTGGGGAAATATGCATGATCACCGACATGTGCTGACATGGCATCCAGGAACTGGTGCAGTAACCTGGATTCTGATGCCTGTGATATCCCCATCATATCACCAGTTGGTCTCTGGAAGGTACCTGTTGCCAACACATACCTTGGTTTCCACTGAGATGGGTTTGCATCTGTTGGTTCTGTGTGTGAGGCGTGGCCTGCACAGCTCAACAATTTGCTGCAGGAGGTCTCTGTCCACTCTATAGCGCTCCACTATCTCCAGCTCATGTACCCCTGGTAGGTTACCCTGGGCCTGTACACTCTTCTCCGTCTCCTCACTGTGGGTTGTCCAGCAGCATTTCCATTGCCACCACCCTCAGCATGTTGCATATGTTGCCTTATAACAGCAATGGCAGCCCCTAACATTTCTTTGTCTCAGTAAAGCTTTTTCAGTTTTCACTTCTATTAGCTTACTGCAGTGTCTGTTGTGAGAAACATAATGGACTGTTGTTTGCAGAGTTTTAAGTGCTAGGCTGGGCTGGGCTAGTGTACTGCCTGTGTAATTGCCTGATTCTGATTGTTTTCACCTGTTAGCTCTGCTAGTACTCCCTGGTAGCTTCCTACTATTTGTTGTGCTTCCTTTTTCCTTTCTGTTTCCGTGGGGGGGGGGGCGCTACGCACACAAGCGCAAACACGCGTACAGCAGCTAACATGCGCGCACACATGCTTACATGGACTAAAACTTGCTTATTTGGGTTAAAACGCACGCACACCAGCACAAACGCGCTTACAACTCTTCAAACAGCCTTATACATGCTTACTCCGGCTTACACGTGCACACTCACGCTTACACGCGCGCACACTGTCTTACTCGGGTTTACTGGCACACACACATGTGAATACCAGCTCAACAAAAAACTTTGGTGTTATCCATGGCATACACCTTCCATTTCTTGCCTTTCTCTAGCCTACCTGTTGACACACTTCTTTCCATGATGTGTGAATGACAGCTGACAGATGACACTCTGCTCCAATGAGCTTCACTTCCTTCATACATACTCCCCTCATGATGTCACCTATCTTCTACTCTGTTACTCCCTATATCCTACTCCTACACTCCACTGACTATCCTCATTTGCTATGTAAACTTGCGATTCACTATCCTAATGCTCATTTGCATAGGATTGCCTACTAATGCTTGGTTACATGTCTTAGACTGAGCTTTCCCCCTTAGCAACCTCTACGCGGTGGCCATGTTGTCTTCAGCCTGCCATTCCCTTGCATTGTACATTAACAATTTCAATAAAATCCACATTTGTAGGTTTTAATTTTTAGTATTCTGGGTTTTAGAGTGCACCCCGTTTGCGTGGTGCTGCGCTATGCTTAAACATCGGAAATCGGCGAAAAAAAATAAAATATTATTATTTTCATATTGCATCAGGAAACATTTCACATGGTAATATATTTGGCCATTGGCATACTTCCTGCACTGGATGCAACCTTTATTTGGAGTTGTCATGGCTCCGTTTTGCTATTTGCAGAGCGGTACTCAGTTGTCAACTTAGTACATTTCTGCAAATGACACTGCTCTTATTCGGGCAGGTTCGGGTTTCCTGAATCGCAAATCTACCTCATTTTCATGCCTTTCGCCTGCAATTGAGGTAATTTGCATATCCCAGCCCTGTCCGTGTAAGAGCCGTTTTAGGAGCTCTCTTAAACACCCCTACAGGCTGTTCCTGGATCGCTCGTCGGACTCAGTGCAAGCCTTTGTGAATCCGGCCCTTTATCTCTCAACTTGGCAGAATGATTGTTTATCCTGCTAACACTGAATCCAATGTGGGTATTATGGATATTTTAAATAATTTGACTGTGTTTGTTAACCACTGGAAAATCCTTAACAGGGTTTCATGTTTTTCCCCCCTTACTGAAGGTGTGGTGATCTTAAAGCTGATTATATGATAGCTTATGGTTCAGAGGAAGCAGAGCCCTGCACAGAAGTATGGATGTTGGTGTGTGTGTGTGTGTGTGTGTGTGTGTGTGTGTGTGTGTGTGTGTGTGTGTGTGTGTGTGTGTGTGTGTGTGTGTGGAGAGGGGGCAGCTTTGTTTCTGATAGAGAGGAGTATTTATTTATGTTGTTCTTATTCTGGCCTTCTTTTTTAAGGAATTGCTCTTAGCTGCTTAATCTAACCTCGGTGTTCTATCACTCCTTCCTTTAGGATTCTGTCTAATAGATTTATGTGTGATATATTTGAATGTTAATTGAGTTTTCCCTGGAGCATTAAAAGCATTTTTTTTCTTCTTTTTGATTTTACATTAAACATTCTTTGGCGTGCCATCCTGAGCTAATATGAGATATAGCCTCATGTTACTTTCATCCCTCCTGCAGCTTCCTGCTTATTTTGTCAGCAGCAGCATGAATTTAGAAAAAAACTGTGACAAGAGTACTTGTTATTGATATAAAACAACAGTGCTTGCCTTTGTTTAATATAGCAGTGCAAAAACTTCAGAAAGTTTAGGAATTATATATATGTCAACTTTTTTATTTATTTAGACAAGTAACTGTATTTGTACTAGTGATACAGATCAAACCTGTAATGAGATTCATAGAAATTGGACTATTTTGATGGCAGATGCCAAGGTTAAGAGACTGGTAGGTGAGGAACTGCAGTTTTGATATATAAAAACAAGAATCTCTTAAAAGGCTATTGTTTTAAGAATAACTTCTCTGAGGTTGGTAATAGTTCCCAGCAGTGGGGTACTTTTCCCTGTAAGCATTGCATTTTTTGTAAATATATTCGTAGCAAGAATAGTTTTATACATCCAGTAGCATCACAGAAATTCTTTTTTAAGTTGTATGCAAACTGTACTACTAAGAATTTGGTATATTTGGCATGCTGTGGTATATGCACCTATTTCTATATAGAGAAGACTAACCGCACATTGTTAGAACATATTAGAGAACATATTTATGGGATTCTTGTAGGTGATGCCAGGAACATGCTAACAAGGCACTGTATGGAGACTGGATGCAATCACTTTTTTTTTTAGTTCATGGTCTTAGAAGTATTAAAGAAAAGTAAAAGGTTGGGTAATTTTAAGACTCTTAGAGAAAGGCAGGAAACTAGATGTATTATTAAATTACAAGCCGACATGGAACCGGGTTTAAATGGTAATTCCTAATCTGTTGGTTTAGTTAAATGACTGGATACTTAGCAGTGTAATAGTGTGCCATAACATAATACATCATTTACAAGTAGCAAATACATAGTCAAACAAAACTGCTACTTTTCTTTATTTAGAATATTTTTTTCCTATATACAAACACTTTATAAAGGCAACAGGCATGGCAAAGGGTCTGTGGGAGAAACCAATGAAGAAGGCAAAGTGGCAATCCATCCACTAATTTGTGCTTTTGGTTATACCGTACTTCCTTCTGTCATTTTATACCACTCTTTGTTCCTCACTGGCCAGGAATAATTGTAATAATAAGAATTTATTCATAATGAATAATGTAATTGCAGAATTTTAACTCATGAAAAAAAACCTCCATTTTTAATAATCATAAGTCAGTGCCCCTACTATTGCCCATATCCACATTACTTCCTTTCTAAGTTTCACTTCTCTCTATCTTAATTTTAACTAAATCTTACAAAATGCTTAATACCACAAAAGACCTTCACACTGCATGCCAAACACATTAGCAATCCTTTTCCTTACAAGTGTTTTTATATGTCACAGTACATGTATACCTACAAGTACCTTCTATCATGTGTATTAAAATATTCTTTATCTCTCAACTTGGCAGAATGATTGTTTATCCTGCTAACACTGAATCCAATGTGGGTATTATGGATATTTTAAATAATTTGACTGTGTTTGTTAACCACTGGAAAATCCTTAACAGGGTTTCATGTTTTTCCCCCCTTACTGAAGGGAAGCTTACTGAAGCTTATGGTTCAGAGGAAGCAGAGCCCTGTGCAGAAGTATGGATGTTGGTGTGTGTGTGTGTGTGTGGGGGGGGGGGCAGCTTTGTTTCTGATAGAGAGGAGTATTTATTTATGTTGTTCTTATTCTGGCCTTCTTTTTTAAGGAATTGCTCTTAGCTGCTTAATCTAACCTCAACGTTCTATCACTCCTTCCTTTAGGATTCTGTCTAATAGATTTATGTGTGATATATTTGAATGTTAATTGAGTTTTCCCTGGAGCATTAAAAGCATTTTTTCTTCTTTTTGATTTTACATTAAACGTTCTTTGGCGTGCCATCCTGATCTAATATGAGATACAGCCTCATGTTACTTTCCTCCCTCCTGCAGCTTCCTGCTTATTTTGTCAGCAGCAGCATGAATTTAGAAAACAACTGTGACATAAGTACTTGCTATTGATATAAAACAACAGTGCTTGCCTTTATTTAATATAGCAGTGCAAAAACTTCAGAAAGTTTAGGAATTATATATATGTCAACTTTTTATTTATTTAGACAAGTAACTGTATTTGTAGCAACCAAGGTCAGTTGATTAGCTTTTCTAGGTTTTGTTTATGAATAATAAGAGTTTCTGTTACCTTCTCTAAATTATTAGAGCACATAAACTCCAAAAGTGAAGAATGATGGCTGTACATTTCTTAAGAATATACTTCTAACCTTTATGTTGTCTGCTCATTCATAACTTCAAAGATATGATCAAGGCTCTTATGCTTTATAAAGAACTAAAACTACTTTTATCTTGAATGGAAGCAAGGCTATCATCAGCTGTACTGGAGTTGTTTATTACTATTTTTGAGTTCATGATATTTGAAATTTTCAAGTACAATAACTAATAGAACACTTCTACTCCAACACACATCCTGTACTAACATCTCTTAACATGAAGTATGTATTGTATCCAAGAATACAAATTGCTCTTCTGGGTTAAGAAGCTTGGTTCCCATGGTAATGATGGAGATGTTTTCCATCATCTTGCAAGTACTTGTCTTAGGAGAGTTTTGTGAACTCTTTGCAGCTCTCTCTTTGTTTACATCCTCCATACCACTTTGGTAAAACCCATATATTTGTTCAAGTCTTACGGGATGAATATAAGCTAGTATTTCTATTCTATCTGATTTTTCGTAAAGGTCTCACATTTTCCTGCCAGTAATGTTTATTAGTACTTTTTATTCTATTTTAGAAGCATTTCTCATATTATAGTTGTTATTTTCTCCTAAAATGGCATAATCTATAAACCTGAATTGTAATACTAAACTTCAGATTAGCAGCCTAATTAGCTTTGACCACTTTTTGTAGTTTTGTTTCATTAAAAATTGATTTATGAAATGTGGAAGAGTAAATAATAACAATATATAGCGTGCACTACTAAGATTATGCCATTTAGCTGCTTTAGGGTGAGACTTTCTAAAATCCACATAAAGAGCATGAGACTTGATCATTTGAACTGCTGCCACTACCTGACTTATGTTCAGTTTTGCCAGCTTCTGAGATCATTTGTTTTGCAAGGATCTAAATACCACCATTTTCTATTAGATAACTATGCATATAACCTTTGATGGATTTATTAGAAATTATATTTTAATTCTAAAAGGTCTTTTTGAAGTTATGATCGCATTAGGTTTAAGTCTTGAAAGGGGGTGAGCGCTCAGACTTATTTGCAAAATATGAGGGTAAAAGGGGGCATTCATGCCTTCCTTGAGGATGGAAGGATCTTCTGAATATAGGCTATTGGCTAAGTTTGCGATGGTCTGCAGGCTACTTGCATCATAGCCAAAGGAGCCATTTGCAAAGTCACTGTGGATTGTGATGCAGCTATTGTAGGAATTGGCACCCACACCCACATTCATTTACATTATATCAGTAGGCAGCACCGGAGTCCTCATGCTAGTGAATGTGCACAGTTTGTTGTATTCCTTTGTAGGACCTTTCTTTGAGATCATGTTTGTTTGACTATCTAAAAATACTGGTTAGTATGAAATACTCTGCATATTAATGGCAGTTTTTAAAAGTATAAGTTACCTTGTATTAGTTATAGGATTGTAGCTGCAGAAGCTATACATCTGACGATATGGGGGACTCTGGGGTAGGCATCACACATTAGAAGTAGGAGGGCAACATCACCAATGTAAAAAAAAGTGTTTTAAATGCATATGTATGGTGGATTTAATTATGTATGGCAAGTTGTAGTGTTCTTTTTTTACTTTTTCTACTTTGTATACATGTTTTGGTGCAGTTTTCTGATCACAAATATAAATTGTACTGTTTACATTTGTAAAAATGACAGAAGAAAAATTAATAAATGGTAACATGGCATATTAAATGAATTTTCCTGCAGTGGAGTAGTTTCCACTGTTGTCTCCAAACATCCATCATCTACACTTGTTTGTTTCTGATATTTAAAAAAAATACTGATATTTCATCCATCAGTTTCCCTGCATATCCATATCTTTCAGAGAAAACCTGTGCTTACTAGCTCTCTGCTCCAAGTATAATTTTGTCATTATAACATGTACCAGAATAATGGACTCTCTGTGTAGCAGAGTGCTTAAAAAGCTAAAAAAATAATTTATTGTAACCCAAACACAGACCAAATAATCAGTTTAAGTTGAAACAAATTTCACACAATGCTTTTTGTCCTCTAATGGCATCAGACTTCCTCAGAATAAACAATTGCTGTAACTAACATGCTTATATAACTAATCATTCACTGTCACATGACACACTCATTCAACAATTAATAAACAACTTCATATCTCACAAGTTATCTTCATCTAGTACAATAAAAATATACAGGTGATATTGAATGTTACGAATCTATAAAAATAATAATAAACTGATCAAAACACAACCATGAAGTGATTACTTCAACTCAAACGTTTAAGATGGATGAATATCAAAAGTGAATAGATTAAATAATTAATTCAACAAATATGAGGTAAATCACTTTTAAAAACAAATACATAATTTAATAAAAAATCTATATACAGAAAACATGACTAGATAAATCACAGGTTTGGTACTCGTTTTCTCAAAATAGGCTTAATGGAGACATAATCATTGATTCCAACATACTCATTGAAATCCTCTCCAATCACCACTCTCTCACCCTTGGATACACTCATCACCACTTCACCCAACTCACTCCAAAATTTTCTTTCTCATCCATAGTGCACCCAACTTGCAGAGCATATGCACTAACAACATTCATCATTATACTATCAATTTCCAGCTTTATAAACATCACTCTATCTGACACTCTTTTCTCCTCCAAAACACTCTTGGCATACTGTTCTTTCAGGATAACCACCTACCCCATTTCACCTCCCATCAACATCATGATAAAACAATTTGAACCCACCTCCAATACACCTGGCCTTACTCCCCTTCCATCTGGTCTCTTGCACACACAACATATCCACCATCCTCCTCTCGATTATATCATCTAGCTCTCTTCCTATACCAGTCATACTGTCAAGATTCAAAGTTCCTACCATCATACCACACTCATAACCTTCCTCATCTCTTCCTGCATTCTGGCATGCCTTCGCCTTTTCTTCTCCTTCAGCCAACAGTAGTGACAACCCCACCCTATGTGCAAAATGGGAAAAAGCGGTTGATGGATGGATGGATTTTGGTAGTGGTTTGTTTTCAATGCACCTACACTCCTTAATTAGTGATTTGGTCAACTCTGTAATTATATAAATTAACCTCTATATACTCAGAATGATAGCAAAGACAAGGTGAAAGGGGCAGCTGCACAAAGAGTAAGCATTGTAGGGGTACAATGTGATTGTAACACGCAAGTGGAGTAGCATCAATGTACTTCCAGCATTCAGCAAGGATCACATTTCAGAATTCTGTTTGTTCATTTAAACAGTTGCAGCCATGTGACTATTACATGAATAATAATAATTCTGGAGTGGAACAGAGTGTAATAGTAATGAAGAGGATTTTTTTTCTTTTGAATTCAAGATTAGCTTGATGGGCATCAGCTAGGAGATTGCCTACATTGCCAATTAACCTAGCTGCTGCTCTGCATACAGTGCATATTCTAGTCTTGATTCTTCTGCAGAGCTCTGTCAGACAAGGATGGCCTACAAAAGTATGAGGTACTGTATGACATGATCAGTGGGACAGCCTTGGATATTGTTACAAGCAGGTCTGTCTGTGGTACGGAAGGGGAGAAATGTCTTGTTTTTTCTAATTCACATGAGATTAATCATTTTCTGGTATGCTTAAAACAGCTGAAACAAAAGGCAGACAAGACACCCTTAATGAGTATAAGTGGATCAAAACTCTCTGAAAATTATAAGAACTGGCAATAGCAAAAGTGGAGAACTCAGTGTATTAGCATGCTGTTTCCCTGATATATAAAAGGAAAGACAAAAAATAGATAGGAGTTAGAATAAGAAGGGACATTTAACAAATAATCCTGGCAAGGAAATGCAGGAAGTTACAAATGTAACAATAACCAAAAGTTGACTTTAGCAGAATCTAGTCACAAGAAACATAGAGTAAAAGTCAGCAGTGAGACCAAAGAATGTGGAATGAATGAATAATGAATAAAAATACACCAAGGAGATAATAATAAAAAGAGCAAGTGACAGCTGTCTGTACATTGTAAAAGCCAATACATCATTTTGCAACGTAATGAAGCAGAATGTATTAGATTTGTGCAATGCGGTTTCCATGGACTGGAGGGCATTAACCTATCCAGTAAAATGATAAGGTTGACAGAAATATAGTCAAACAGGAAAAAATAAACATTACTATATTAGTGATATAGATTGTTGGTGAAAATGAGCATATAGTGGCAAACATTGAGATTCACATATGACTGCATGATAAATTTAAGAAAGAAAAAAAACAGTGGTGTTTGTTAAAGAGATTCATGTACAAGTAAGACTTCAAGACAAAAGCCAAATGCAAAGTTTTATTCTTGGAAATTGTAACAGTTACAAGAACATTAATAGTTATGGAAAAATGAAGACCAGTCCTAGTGGAAACGAAAAAGGCAATGGGCAGGATTCACGAAGGCTTGCACGGAGTCTAAGAGTAGTGTAAGACTCCATGCAGCCCTCGCGATCCAGGAACAGCCCGAAATTCCATGTAAGAGACCAGCTAAAATGTCTCTTACACAGAGTGGGTGTGAATATGCTAATCACCTCACTTGCAGCTGAAAGGCATGCAAATGGGGTAGATTAGCGATCCAGGAAGCCCAAAGCAGCCCGTGTAAGAGCCGTTTTAGCTGCAGAAATGTACTCAGTTGACAACTGAGTACGTTTCTGCAAATAACACAATGGAGCCATGTCAGCTCCAAATAAAGGGTGCATAAGTGTCAGGCAGCATGCCAATGGCCAAATATGTGGCCATTGACAAGGTACCCCGATGCAAATATGAGAAATAAATATTTTTTTTTGGCGATCGCCGAAGTTTAAACGCAGCGCAACCCCGCGCAAACAGGCTGCGCTATATAAAATATAAAATGAAGGTTATAAACCCACAAATGTGGGTTTTATGCAATACATGGATTTACAATGCAGGGACCAGCAGAACAAAAACAACATGGCCACCGTTTAGTGGTTGCTAAGGGGGGAAGCTGAGTCTAAGACATGTAACTAAGCATTAGTAGGCAATCTGATGTAAATAAGTGTAAGGATACTGAATTCCACTGTCACATAGCAAATGAGCACATTCTGAGTAGTGTAAGAGTTACATAAGGGGGAGGAACAGAGTAGGAGATAGGTGACATCACAGAGGGGAATGGCAGAAAGAAATGCAGTTCATTGGAGGTCAGTGTTACATGACAGATGTCAGACACATATCATGGAAAGAGGAGTGCCACAAGATAAGCATGGGAAAGTCAAGAAATGGAAGGTGTACACTGTTGCTTATACCAAAGTTTCTTGCTGGGCGTGCATGCGCACGTGTGCGCACCATGAGGCGTGAGTAGGGCAGTGTGCATGCATGTAAGGCAGACTGAGCATGTGGGAGCCTGTTGGCAGACTTGTAAGACTGTTTGCACTGGTGTGCACGTGTTTTAACCCGAATAAGTAGATTCTGAACCGTGTAAGCATGTGTGCACACATGTAAGCCACTGTGAGCATGTTTCTGCTGGTATGCACATTGCTCCCCCCTGAGGAAACAGAAAGGAAACAGGAAGCAACAGCATTAGTAGGAAGCTAGCAGGGAATACTGCTGGAGCTAGCAGGTGAAAACAATTAGAAGCAGGCAATTACACAGGCAGAATAGTAGCCCAGCCAAGCACTTAAAACTCTGCAAACAGCAGTGCAGGATGTTTCTCTCAAGAGACACTGCAAGACAGGAGTAAGCTATTAGAAGTGAAAACTGAAAAAGCTGAACTCAGAGCAGAAATGCTAGGGGCTGCCATAGCTGTCATAAGGAGACATAGGCTACTTGCTGAGGGTGGTGACAATGCAAATGGTGCCAGACAACCCACAGTGAGGAGACGGAGAAGAGTGTACAGGCCCAGGGTCACCTACCACGGTTTACATGAGCTGGAGGTAGTGGAACACTATAGAGTGGACAGAGACCTCCTGCAGCAAATTGTTGAGCTGTGCAGGCCACGCCTCGCACACAGAACCAACAGAGGGGAACCCATCCCAGTGGAAACCAAGGTATGTGTTGGCCTAAGAATACTAGCAACAGGTACCTTCCAGAGACCAACTGGTGATATGATGGGGATATCACAGGCATCAGCCTCCAGGGTACTGCACCAGTTCCTGGATGCCATGTCAATACATGTCGGTGATCTTGTATATTTCCCCAATGCCCATGAGGTATTGGCCAGCAATATGCATCTCTTCCAGCAAATAGCGGAATACCCTGAGGTAGTGGGTGCAATAGACTGCATGCACATACGCATCAAAGCACCAGCCGGTGAGCGGGGTAGGGCCTACATTAACCGCAAGGGCTTCCCCTCCATCAACTGCCAGGTCGTGTGTGATGCCCAGGGCATAATAATGAATGTGTGTGCTGGCTGCCCTAGGAGCTACCATGATTCCCATATCTGTCATTTGACGCAGCTGTACCAGACATTTGCCAATGGGGACATCCCACATGGACACCTAGTGGGGGATGCAGGTTATGCACTGGTGCCATGGCTGATGACACCCATCAGAAACGCACACACACCTGAACAGGAACGCCATAATGAGGCACACGCACAAACACGTAATGTAATAGAGCATGTGTTTGGGCTGCTCAAGTCACAGTTCCCGTGTCTGGACACATCTGGTGGAGCCTTGCAGTACTCACCAACTACATGTACCCAAATTGTCATGGTATGTGCTATGCTACATAATATGATCTTGCAAAAACAGCTGCAGCAGGACCAGCATAGGGCCGGGCCAAACAGCCCCCCACCATTGCCAAGGCCATCACAGGTAGAGCGTGACTCGGAGTAGGAACAACCTGAGCCTGCCCCAGTAGGCAGAAGGAGGCATGCCCAGTATGTCCTGGGTTTGGCAAAAAGGCAATGCATAGCACATACACTGGCTCAGTAGGAACCCTGGTAATGATACCCCTCTCTGACTCACTCATATAATAACAGGGATGCCTAAAATGACATAACCTGCTCTCAAACATGTACAGGGAGTGTAGTATGTGCATCCAACAGAGGCATCCCTGCAGCACCACCTGAGGCATGAATGCCATGTGTTAAGCAATGTAACACCATGTAGTATATGCACACTTGATGACCCTGACTAACATCCTACCCTCACCAAGCATGATGCCACAATATGACAATGAGATGATCAATTGCAATAATTGGTTGAAGTATTGCAGTTAGTCAAAGGGGATCCAATGTGTGCCAGCCTGGGATAAAATGCTGAGCATGACATGATGCTCCACCTGCTAGGGGTGGCGTGCACCTATCTGTCCAGGACTTATGGATACTGGCAAAGGCTGTTGTTACCCACAGCGTGCCCTGAATAGGTAAGGCTCAAAACACAAACCCACCTCCATAGGCATCACAAGGGATAAGAACCTAGATGTAATGCTACCCAATGCCAGAAGTCTAAACAGCAAGATGCATGCAGTCTAAACTCCCCCAGTATGGAGAATGTTGATATCTGTCCTGTAACAGAAAACTGGGTCAAGGCTCACAACAGCACCCTAACACTACCAGGTTACACCTCATACTGTGCTGTACAGCCTCAAAACATGGAACAAGCTACAAAAGGAGGGTGACTAGCAATAATTGTCAAGGATAACCACACCCCCATGTTGGTACCACAACAAGAAGCAGCATGGACTAGCCATGGTCAAGTAACAGTGGCTAAAACTGCCTTCCAGTTTATAGCCTGTTACAGACTACCATCCTAACACCAGGAACTGCACTTGGCCTATGTTGGAATACATGAATATATAAAGCCCTCCAAATGACATTATATTGGGTGACTGAAAAATACCCAAACATAGACTGGGAGCACTATACTAGCTCCAACACTGTAGAACAAAAGTTCCTAGAATCCATAAACCAAAATGCCCAGGAAAAACGTACCACTCCCACAAGAGGGGTAAGCATACTGAATGTCATAATCAGCAACATGGGTACTGTATGGCAAGATGAGAAGTGTATCCCTCACTGGTAAGACCAGACCATAGAGTAATCATACTGGATATACACATCCTGACCACAGTCCCTGGCCAGAAAACCACAGTGAAAAACATGTGTAAAGCAAAAGTTGCACTCCTCCAAACTGATGTGGAATCCAATAAAGGCCCTGTGCAGGTGCAAAATATGGGCCACACCTCAGAACCTGTTATACAGGCATTCCATGAACACTGCCAGGAATGCTAGAATTATGCAATCCCAAATAAAACCAAGACACAATGCCATACACGCAGGCATCTGGCATGGTGGACTCCAGCCATTACCAAACCATGCAAGAGAATGAGGAAGCTACTACATGATAGAGCAAACATAAAAAGGGAAGTAATCACTGATCAGTAGTATGGCAATAAAATATGTCCACACATACAATCCACTAAGGCCAGCTACAACAAGTTGAATCTGTGAATCTTGAGGCAATGTTACACCTGCCCCAAGTACACAGACAACCCTCAACTCCCCCCAAGAAATACAAATATATGTGAGAGATGCAACCATTTATCCAAGCCGGAGGCTGAGCTCCCTCAACTCACTAGTGTCAAAACTTGTCAGGAGGAAAAGGTAACCACACACACCACAAACCCAGTCCCACATAGACCTATCACAACTGCAAATCAAAGACATAAACACAGAAAAACATTCCCGGAGGCCCTAATTAGAAACACACCACATCAACAGAGGCATCCAAAGCAGACAACCAAGCAACCACTACCTCCAAACATAGCACATGCAACACATAGTACACAAAGCTGGTGTGCCAAACAGTCACAGGCCAGAAGGAGAAACAACATGCCTGATACAGTTGTAATAGGTGACTCCATAGTCAGACACACTGCTGTCCCGCTCACCAGACTGAACAAGGGAAAGGGTACAGTAAGCTGCCTGTAGGCTGCTACAATACGCCACACAACAGAAGTACGCAGGTCACCCCAAAGCTAGTAGAAATATGATGCAGTCATTGTCCATGCTGGCGTGAATGACCTGAGATGTACCTCCCTGGACTACATGAAAAGAGACATAGATGAGCTCTCCGATTATGTAGTCCAGGCTGGTATGACACTGACCGTTTGCAGCATCCTGCCCTCACCAAGAATGATGCCACAGTACAAACACAGAATGATCAGCTTTAACAAGTGGCACAATTACTGGTGTCATTCCAAGGGGATCCAATGTCTGTCTGCTTGGGATGTCATGCTTGACAAGCCACGCTGCTGTTCCAGGGATGGCTTGCAGCTGTTACCCCTGGGCGTCTGGATATTGGATAAGGCTTTTGTCACCTCCATAGAGCCTTTCATAGGCAAGGCTGAAAAGACAAACCCACCACCCTAGAAAACATAAGTGGAAAGAAACATAAGGGTAATGCTGACCAATGCCAGACATGTAAACCTCAATATGCATGCTCCCGAGGCCCTCCCCAGTATGGAGAACATTGATGTCCGTGCAGTGACAGAAACCTGCAGCAAGGCTCCTGACAGCACACCAGCACTACCAGGTTATACCTCATATCATGCGTTATGGCCCCAAAACCTGGACCAAAACATAAAAGGAGGGGGAGTATCCATATTCAGCACAGACACCCACACGTCCAGGTAACTGACAATGCACGAAACATTGGAGACCACCCATGTGCAACTAACCGTAGGCAAAACTGCTGTACAGTCTGTAGCATGCTACAGACCACACTCTCACACACAGGAACCCCACCCAGCCGTCCTAAAGACACTGGACATTATGAATGTCTCACCAAATACCAAACAAGGTACTCACAAATTACCACATAGGTGGTAATCCATTATGTATGGAAGGAGTAATCAGGGACCTAGGGACACAAGTGGACAGTAACCTGTTATGTGACACTCACATTGCCAATGTGGCTAGGAAGACTATCTATATTGGACACCGTATCATGAAAGAATTCACATCTATGTCAACAGAAGTCATTGTGCACCTATACTGTTCTCTTATCAGATCCATAATCTAGTATAATGCCTCATTTGGGATGTACCTTACCCGACAACTGCAGCAGTTAGAAAGACCTCAAAGGTACCTCACCAAGAGGATAAAGGGTCTCAAATATATGTCACATGCTGCCTGGCTGTAGACACCCCAGCTGAATGCAGTCACATACTGCCTACACAGAGGCGTTGTATGCCTGTTGTACAAGGCCATGTCCAACACAGGAGTAATGGACATGCTCCACCCCAGAAAACCCAAATCCATCAGAGCTGTGAGAGTGAGAGATGTCAACCTCAACACATAATGAAATAGGATGTGCTGGAGGGACAGATACATAACCCAGAGGCTCCCTACACCCTGGAACAGAATCCAACTCCATGTTAGGCAGAGCCCCTCACTGACACTCAAGAATCTTGCCAACTGGATGCATGATCGTAGATGTACACTGGGGGCCTTCACTGTGTCACGTCCAGACAGAGGCACATAATCTAGTATAATGCCTCATTTGGGATGTACCTTACCCGACAACTGCAGCAGTTAGAAAGACCTCAAAGGTACCTCACCAAGAGGATAAAGGGTCTCAAATATATGTCACATGCTGCCTAGCTGTAGACACCCCAGCTGAATGCAGTCACATACTGCCTACACAGAGACATTGTATGCCTGTTGTACAAGGCCATGTGCAACACAGGAGTAATGGACATGCTCCACCCCAGAAAACCCAAATCCATCGGAGCTGTGAGAGTGAGAGATGTCAACCTCAACACATAATGAAATAGGATGTGCTGGAGGGACAGATACATAACCCAGAGGCTCCCTACACCCTGGAACAGAATCCCACTCCATGTTAGGCAGAGCCCCTCACTGACACTCTTCAACAAGAATCTTGCCAACTGGATGCATGATCATAGATGTACACTGGGGGCCTTCACTGTGTCACGTCCAGACAGAGGCACAGTAAAGTAAATCATAAATGGCCATAATATTCACATAGCAAGGGGTGGTGAAAGCCACACACACTCTGGCTAGACTTATAAATGCCCTAGGGCGGATAGCCTAGTATGAACCTATGAACCTATGAAGATACAAATTGTACAGGACGCTAAGGATAATCACAAGGCTTTCTTAACTGATGGTAGGATCTTTGTTCTGAATTCACAGATATGCTCTGAATCACTCAAAAATTACAAACAACATACCAAACACACACACACATATTGCCAGCATCCAACCTGACAGGTGCAGTGCAACCCCCCCCCCAAAAAATGCAAAATATCTATCCCAGTAGAGTGCTGGCCCCCTGACATTGCAGATACAGAGGTAACAGCCAGCATCTACAAAGCAAAACACACAGCATCAATGGTATGAGATGGTGTCCTGGGCTGCGTCCAACATGGACTCCAAGAAGAATGGAATTCCAAATAACACTACTGCTCAATGTCAGCCTTACCACAGGATATGTACCTAAAGAGCAGTGTACAACAACAGTGGTCCTTCTCAACAAAGGTGTTGCCTGAATGTATACTGCAAACTACCACCCCAGAATCCTGACAGGCTTGGTCTGCAAAGCTATGGAAAGGATCAGCATGTACCGCAGACATAAAGATATTGGGGACCTACTGACACCGGACCCTACCCAGTGCGGCTTTCTTAAGTGCAGATCCTGCCCCTTAAACATGTTTGACTCATTTGAAACAGTCATTAAGGTCATTGATGAGGGGAATGTGGTCCACACAGCATAGCTGGACCTTGCAAAGGCTTTCATACAATACCCCACGTGTTCATTATAGATAAGCTCACCAAATTAAATATAAACCCCTATGTCAGTAGAGGGGTTGCAAATGAGACCAAGGACAGAACTGACATGGTCAGACATGCTGCAGCCATGTCAGACTACAAACCAGATATAACTGGCATCCCACAAGGCTTGGTCCTGGGACCTCCCTCATTTAGTATATATGTCCCATAGGTTCATAGGTTCATAGGTTTATACTAGGCTATCTGCCCTAAGGCATTTATAAGCCTAGCCCAAAGTTTTGTGGCTTACGCCACCCCTTATGTTAAAAAATACTGTGCCCATTAGTTTGTTGTGCCTCTGTCCAGCAGTGACACAGAGATGATTCCCAGGGTAAACCTACGATCTCCCATCCACCGGTCAAGATTTCTCTTGAACAGAGCCAGCGAGGTGCTCTGCCTCACATGGACCGGGATTTTATTCCACAGCATAGGGAGTCTCTGGGTGACAAATCTATCCCTCCAGCATGTCCTATTTATATCCGTGCTAAGGTTTAAGTCACTTTCTCTAGTGGATCTGGTAGATTTGGATTTTTTGAGGTGGAGCATGTCCATTAATTACGGGTTGGACATGGCCTTGTATGTCAGGCACAGGTCACCTCTGAGCAGGCGGTATGCGACTGAATAGAGCTGGAGTTTCTTCAGTCTGGCAGCATATGACAGATTTTGGAGTCCCTTTATCCTTTTGGTGAGGAACTTTTGGGGTCTCTCCAATTAGTGCAGGTGTCGGGTGAGATACATCCCGAATGGGGCATTGTACTCGATCATTGGTCTGATAAGTGAAGAGTACAGGGGAACAATGACCTCACTTGATCTGGATGTGAATCCCTTCATGATCAGGTGGGCAATGTAGAAGGTCTTTCTAACCACTTTAGCAATGTGAGTGTCAAAAGAAAGGCCACTGTCAACCTGGGTCCCCAGGTCCCTGATAAACTCTTCTGTGCTTAATGGATTGCCCCCTATATGGTAGCTTGGGTTTACCTTGTTTTTCCCAAAGGGTATGACTATGCATTTTTTGGCATTTAACTTCAGGCCATGGCTCTGGCACCAGCTATCAGTTTCCGTGAGACCCATCTGAAGGATATCTGTGTCCGATGTACATTCCACTATGGCGCCCAGTTTGCAGTCATCTGCAAACTTTGTCAGCCATAGTCCTCCTATGTTTGCCTGTACTTCTGAGAAGTAGATGCCGAACAACAGGGGGCCAAGGACTGAGCACTGTGGGACACCACTTGTGACCGGCTTGGAGTCTGACATGGCGCCAGCAACTCTAACCCTGTGGGTTCTGTCCTTTAGCCAGTTTGCAACCCATCTTGTGACATATGGGTTTACATTTAAGCTGGTAAGTTTCTCTATAATACCCGAGTGGGGTATTGTGTCGAAAGCTTTTGCAACGTCAAGGTAGGCTGTATGGACTGCCTTTCCCTCATCAATGACCTTGGTGACTGTTTAGAAGAAGTCGACCAAGTTCAAAAGGCATGATCTGCCCTTGACAAAGGTACAGGCCAACATGGGAGGACTGTGTCTGAACAAGTTTGCAGAGGACTACAAACTGGCCACCATATCTGACCCTCCAGTTGACACAAGTATCCCACAAAAGGGCCACATAGAAACAGACAACTGGTGTCATAGCCATGTTAGCAAGCTAATTGCAGAAAAGTGTATAGTCAACCCCTGTGGATATACAGTAAGCGCCCACCAATTACCACATAGGTGTTAACCCATTAAGTACTTAACATGTAATGAGAGACCTGGGGACACAAGTTGATAGATATCCTGCATTGGACAAGCATGTGGCTGTAGTGGTTACAGAAACATACCATATACCCACCTAATCATGAAGGTTGTCAGATCTAGATAAGGGGAGGTCATTGTGGCTCTGCAGTCATCCTTCATCAGCGTTACAATTGACTACAATAGCCCCTGTGGGATGTACCTCAGCAGATACCTCCATCAACTGTAAAGTCCCCAAAAGTACCTCACCAGGAGTATCAAAGAGCTTGAACAGATGTCATGTGTTGCCTGATTAAACAAACTGCAGCTCCACACACTGCCATACTGCCCACCCAGAGGCAAGCTGTGCCTGATGTATAAAGCCATGTCCAAGCTGGAATCAATTAACATGCTGCACCTTGTACAATCTGAATGGCAGTGAGCTATGCACATGAGAGACCTGAACCCCAGCAGTGACATACATAGGACAAGCTGTACTGAATGATCCATAACACAGAAGCCACCCCCACTCTTGAGTAAACTCCCAGTACAGGTTAACCAGAGAGTCACTCATCGACTCTCCTCAAGAGGAATCTTGATGAGTGGATGGGAGATGGTAGGTTTACCCTGGGTATCACTGATATGTCACGGGTAGACGGAGGCACAGTATACTAACCATGACATATGTCATGGCAAACTCCACTTACAATGTGTGTCGAAGGACAAACACACTCTCTGACTAGCATTAGAAATGGCCTAGGGCACATCGATAGTGTTTGCCAATGTACACCTATGATGTGGAATACACTACTAATGTTGGACAAGCCTGGTTTAAGTAGTTCATATCTGAACATAATGTAACATGGTCAGATGTGCACAACTGGCCCCTAACCAGTCTGTTGTGCTCACTATGAAAATGTAAAGCAGGGATAGGACTAAAGCCCAGGATACTGTCCACCACAGTGAAAGTACTGAACCAGTACACTATACGGTACTACAGTGTTAGGTCAGTATGAAAGGATGTTGACAACTGTATGCAAAGTATCCCATGGAAACCCTGCAGGCACAGTATAATCCCTGTTGTATTCAGACACAAAGAAGTTGGACAGTAAGTACACAACATGACACACAACACACAACCATAAACGTGAGATATTGTTGAAGTTCACACTCATCCACAAATGTGGTGGGCTGCAGAGTTCAACATATGGAAAGCTCACACTGGGCATGCTCGCACACTTTGATAAATGAGACATATGTCAGACAACATGCCATGGAAAGCCTGAACTGGGCATGCTCACACACTTAGGCCAAATCTCAGTTTAGCAGTTGGCCACACATATCTGGTATTTGTACGTGTTATTCCAGGAACCAACCCTATTACAGCAATCTGCCCAGTGCACACAGTTAAATGACTACAGAGACATAAGTGATATAGTGGATCCCTCTCATATTCAAAAATCTTCCACAGATACACAAGTTGTTCATAGAAACAGGGAATGCTATGGCAATAAAGACCTGCAAACAGGCTATCAGCAACAAATATTGTGCATCTGACAATTAAACATATGGGTGTAGAGGTCAACACTAGGCTGTTTGCCCTAGGGAATGACAGCTTAGCCAGAGTGTGCTTGGCGTCTGCCTCCCCAGTACAGTAGGTTACTGTGCCACTGTAAAGTAGGTCACATAAGGCACCGTGTGAGGCTAGTGTGCTGTGCCTCCATCAAGCAGGGACACAGTGGAGATCCCAGGGGTTGAATTTGCCAAGCCACATCCATGTTGTTGGTGTGTGCTGGAAGAGGGTTGGTGAGGACCACTAACAGTAAGTGGGCGTCAATAACAGACTGAGGGGAGCCTTATCTGCATTGTCTGGACAATTTCACTGTCAACATCACTCATCAGACCAATGATTGAGTACAATGCCCCATTCGGAATGTATCTGACACGACACCTGCAGCAACTGGAAAGGCCCCAAATGTTCCTCACCAAAAGGATAAAGGGTCTCAAAAATATGTCCTATGCTGCCCGACTGAAGGAACTTCAGCTCTATTCAGTCGCTTACCGTCTGCTCAGAGGTGACCTGTGCCTGACATACAAGGCCATGTCCAACCCAGAATTGATGAACATGCTTCACCTCAAAAAATCTAGATCCCTCAGAACTACAAGGGCGGGAGACTTAAACCTCGACACGGTTATTAATAGGACGTGCTGGAGGGACAGATTCATCACCCAGAGACTCCCTATGCTGCGGAACAAAATCCCGGTACATGTGAGGCAGAGCACCTCGCTGGCTTTGTTCAAGAGAAATCTTGACCAATGGATGGGAGATCACAGATATACTCCAGGGATTATCTCAGTGTCACTGCTTAACAGAGGCACAGCAAAATAATGGGCATAGTATCCTCCAAACTAAAGGGGTGGCGAAAGCCACAAAACTCTGGGCTAGGCTTATAAATGCTTTTGGGCAGATAGCCTAGTATGAACCTATGAACCTATGAACACTTTGTCGTGATGATTATGAGGGATTGAAGTGTCATGCCAGTACTGTTCAGAGATGTCCTCCCTCTGTGGGCTACTGCTCTGCAATGTATTAGCTCACTCTGTCTGTTGGACAGCTCATATATGGCTGGTGTACACCTGACAGGTGTCCTGTTGTGGAGGAGTCATGGGTATATTTGGGATAGCATGATCAATGCAAACCTTCCACATGCTCATAGAATGCAATTGTCAATGATTATGTAAAGTGGCCTGTATACTCCCCCAGCATGGGTCCTTTGAAGTCTTCCACCCCAGTCTTCACAAGTGTAAAGTCTGCTATTGATAAATACACTTTGTTTGCAGTGACAACCTTGCCTGGGGGTGGGGATGGGATATGGATGTCCAAGGAAAGGTGGGTATGGTCAGATATCAACAATGGTGGTTTACCTCTGGTGTGAAACAGTTAGTACCCATGTTGCAGATAGTCAGGTGCAATATGTATTCCCCCTTGTGGCTGTGGTGAGTGGTTCTGCCATAGCACATGGACTCACAAATTGTAGTGGCTGTAGGGTAATGTTGTAGAGGCCTGAGCAGTTCCCACACACAATATACCTGTACCTGACATTAACTACTGTAATGGTGTATGTGAACACCTGCATATCTTGGCACTGTTCCCAGGGAAGCAAAGTGTGTGTCCTGGATGTGAGAGGGGTGATCTGAACTGGTTGTGTTGTGTGTTACAGGTCCTGTGGTCATGAAGCATGGTATAGAACATAACCTTGCTAGTGCTGATGTGCATATCTGACCCTGAAGTAGGTGGCTGCAAATGCATATATATGCTATCCCCCACCTGACAGGTAGTACTAGATGCATATACCTCTGTAGAAATAATGATGTCAGCACCCTATAAATACTGCAGGTGCAGAACAAATGTCCAGTAATTCAGATAGTGTGCTCTGCTAATGCGTCTCCCTGAAGTGTCATAATATAGTTAGGTAGGGGTTTGAATCCTGCAAATGCTCAGTGTGTGTGGGTGAGCGGGGTTGGTGTGTGTGTGTGTAATTCTGTGTGAGAGAAATGTCCCTTTTGGCAACTAGGAGAACACACTACAGGATGCATATTCCCCTTTCTAAATACTGATGATGTCAGCACCCTATAAGTACAGCAGGAGAAGCGCAACCTCCCAGTAATGTGAATAGCATGCTCTGCTAATGCGTCCGTCTTGATGTGTCATAACATAGTTAGGTAGGGGCTTGAATCCTATAAATCGCAAGTGTGTGTGTTTGTGTGAGGGGGGTTAGTGTGTGTGCAATTCTGTGTGAGGGAAGTGTCCCTTTTGGCAACTGGGAAAACACACACTACAGGATGCACATTTCCCTTTCTAAACACTGATGATGTCAGCACCCTATAAGTAAAGCATGAGAAGGGAATCCTTCCAGTAATGTGAATAGCGCGTTCTGCTAATGTGTCCGTCTTGAGTGTCATAACATAGTTAGGTAGGGGTTTGAATCCTCCAAGTGTGTGTGTTTATGTGAGGGGGGTTAGTGTATTTGCAATGCTGTGTGAGAGAAATGTCCCTTTTGGCAACTGGGAAAACACACTACAGGATGCACATTCCCCTTTCTAAACATTGATGATGTCAGCACCCTATAAGTAAAGCAGGATAAAGAAAACCTTCCCATAAGGTGAATAGCACGCTCTGCTAATACGTCCATCTTGAGTGTCATAACATAGTTAGGTAGGGGTTTGAATCCTGCAAGTGTGAGTGTGGGGGGGTGGAAGTAGGGTGTGTGCAATTACATGTGCGAGAAAACTGACCCTTTTGGCAACCAGTACAACACACCAGCTGCTGCATATTCCAATCTCTACACAGAGATGATGTCAGCACCCTACAAGTACAGCAGAAGAGGGCAAATCTCCAAGTAACGCAAATAGCATGCTCTGATACTGCGTCTCTCACTACTGTCATAGCACAGTTAGTTATGGCTTTGAATTCCACACATGCCACGTGTGTTTTTGTCACACAGAATGCCCATGTGTGTGGGTTGTTGTTCACAATAATGCATGACATCGATTAAACCAGTAATGGCAATGGACACGGATGATGTATGTGTGTGCCAAATACACATATGTACCTGTGACCTTCAATAGTTCCTATGTCTGACGCCTGCCACATGTGAATACATGGTATTTGCACTGGATAACATTATGACTGTGGTCTTCTGTGCAGGTGCTGCATATGGTATGTGTATATACAGTGTGAGTTGTATATGGTATCATCCTAGCAGCGAGGGATACACATCTGGTCTAGGGCATATAGTCTACATGTTGTTGATGAACAGGTGCTGCATATTCTCACCTGTTGTGGGAGTGGTAACAAGTTGTTCCATAGCAATGCAGTGACTACATGCTAGGAACCTTTCAGCTAGGGTGTTGTAGCTACAGTAATTCATCAGCATTCAGTAATACGTCAGCATTCCCGGTGAGGGTATGATGCCAACCAAGGTCAGGGTCATACCAGCCTGTGCCACATGCTCAGAGAGCCCTTCTATGTTAACTAACATGTAGTCCAGGGAGGTACATCACAGGTCAGCCATAGTGGCATGGACAATGACTGAGTCATATGTGTCCATGCCTCTGACTGACCTGTATGCTTGTGTTATGTGGTGGACCATAGTGCCCCACGGGCATATCACTGTGACCTTCACCTTGTCCAACCTGGTGAGCGGGACCTCACTGTACCGTACAATAAAGGTACCTAACACAATTGTAGCAGGTGTGTTGTCTAGCTGTACAGGCTGTGACTGTTTGGCACACAGGATTTGTGTGCTATGTGTTGCACATGCTGTGTTCCAATTGACTACAATAGCCCCTGTGGGATGTACCTCAGCAGACTCCTCCATCAACTGTAAAGTCCTCAAAAGTACCTCACCTGGAGTATCAAAGAGCTTGAACAGATGCCATGTGTTGCCTGATTAAACAAACTGCAGCTCCACACACTGCCATACTGCCCACCCAGAGGCAAGCTGTGTCTGATGTATAAAGCCATGTCCAAGCTGGAATCAAGTGAACATGCTGCACCTTGTACAATCTGAATGGCAGTGAGCTATGCACATGAGAGACCTGAACCCCAGCACTGACATACATAGGACAAGCTGTACTGAATGATCCATAACACAGAAGCCAACCCCACTCTTGAGTAAATTCCCAGTACAGGTTAGCCAGAGAGTCACTCATCGACTCTCCTCAAGAGGAATCTTGATGAGTGGATGGGAGATGGTAGGTTTACCCTGGGTATCACTGATATGTCATGGGTAGACGGAGGCACAGTGTACTAACCATGACATATGTCATGGCAAACTCCACTTACAATGTGTGTCAAAGGACAAACACATTCTCCGACTAGCATTAGAAATGGCCTAGGGCACATCGCTAGTGTTTGCCAATGTACACCTACGTTGTGGAATACACTACCAATGTTGGACAAGCCTGGTTTGAGTAGTTCATATCTGAACATAATGCAACATGGTCAGATGTGCACAACTGGCCCCTAACCAGTCTGTTGTGCTCACTATGAAAATGTAAAGCAGGGATAGGACTAAAGCCCAGGACACTGTACACCACAGTGAAAGTACTTAACCAGTACACTATACGGTACTACAGTGTTAGGTCAGTATGAAAGGATGTTGTCAACTGTATGCATAGTATCCCATGCAAACCCTGCAGGCACAGTATAATCCCTGTTGTGTTCAGACACAAAGAAGTTGGACAGTAAGTACACAACATGACACACAACACACAACCATAAACGTGAGATATTGTTGAAGTTCACACTCATCCACAAATGTGGTGGGCTGCAGAGTTCAACATATGGAAAGCTCACACTGGGCATGCTCGCACACTTTGATAAATGAGACGTATGTCAGACAACATGCCATGGAAAGCCTGAACTGGGCATGCTCACACACTTAGGCCAAATCTCAGTTTAGCAATTGGCCACACATATCTGGTATTTGTACGTGTTATTCCAGGAACCAACCCCATTACAGCAATCTGCCCAGTGCACACAGTTAAATGACTACAAAGACATAAGTGATATAGTGGATCCCTCTCATATTCAAAAATCTTCCACAGATACACAAGTTGTTCATAGAAACAGGGAATGCTATGGCAATAAAGACCTGCAAACAGGCTATCAGCAACAAATATTGTGCATCTGACAATTAAACATATGGGTGTAGAGGCCAACACTAGGCTGTTTGCCCTAGGGAATGACAGCTTAGCCAGAGTGTGCTTGGCGTCTGCCTCCCCAGTACAGTAGGCTACTGTGCCACTGTAAAGTAGGTCACATAAGGCACCGTGTGAGGCTAGTGTGCTGTGCCTCCATCAAGCAGGGACACAGTGGAGATCCCAGGGGTTGAATTTGCTAAGCCACATCCATGTCGTTGGTGTGTGCCGGAAGAGGGTTGGTGAGGACCACTAACAGTAAGTGCGAGTCAATAACAGACTGAGGGGAGCCTTATCTGCATTGTCTGGACAATTTCACTGTCAAAACTTTGTCGTGATGATTATGAGGGATTGAAGTGTCATGCCAGTACTGTTCAGAGATGTCCTCCCTCTGTGGGCTACTGCTCTGCAATGTATTAGCTCACTCTGTCTGTTGGACAGCTCATATATGGCTGGTGTACACCTGACAGGTGTCCTGTTGTGGAGGAGTCATGGGTATATTTGGGATAGCATGATCAATGCAAACCTTCCACATGCTCATAGAATGCAATTGTCAAGGATTATGCAGAGTGGCCTGTATACTCCCCCAGCATGGGTCCTTTGAAGTCTTCCACCCCAGTCTTCACAAGTGTAAAGTCTGCTATTGATAAATACACTTTGTTTGCAGTGACAACCTTGCCTGGGGGTGGGGATGGGACATGGATGTCCAGGGAAAGGTGGGTATGGTCAGATATCAACAATGGTGGTCTGCCTCTGGTGTGGAACAGTGAGTACCCATGTTGCAGATAGTCAGGTGCAATATGTATTCCTCTTGTGGCTGTTGTGAGTGGTTCTGCCATAGCACATGGACTCACAAATTGTAGTGGCTGTAGGGTAATGTTGTAGAGGCCTGAGTAGTTCCCACACACAATATACCTGTACCTGACGTTAACTACTGGAATGGTGTATGTGAACACCTGCATATCTTGGCACTGTTCCCAGGGAAGCAAAGTGTGTGTCCTGGATGTGATGGGGTGGTCTGAACTAGTTGTGTTGTGTGTTACAGGTCCTGTGTTCACGAAGCATGGTATAGAACATAACCTGCCAGTACTGATGTGCATATCTGACCCTGAAGTAGGTGGCTGCAAATGCATATATATGCTATCCCCCACCTGATAGCTAGTACTAGATGCACATACCTCTGTAGAAATAATGATGTCAGCACCCTATAAATACTGCAGGTGCAGAGCAAATGCCCAGTAATTCAGATAGTGCGCTCTGCTAATGCGTCTCCCTGAAGTGTCATAATATAGTCAGGTAGGGGTTTGAATCCTGCAAATGCTCAGTGTGTGTGGATGAGCGGGGTTGGTGTGTTTGTGCAATTCTGTGTGAGAGAAATGTCCCTTTTGGAAACTAGGAGAACACACTACAGGATGCATATTCCCCTTTCTAAACACTGATGATGTCAGCACCCTATAAGTACAGCAGGAGAAACGCAACCTCCCAGTAATGTGAATAGCGTGCTCCGCTAATGCGTCCGTCTTGAGTGTCATAACATAGTTAGGTAGGGGCTTGAATCCTGCAAATGGCAAGTGTGTGTGTTTGTGTAAGGGAGATTAGTGTGTGTGCAATTCTGTGTGAGGGAAGTGACCCTTTTGGCAACTGGGAAAACACACTACAGGATGCACATTTCCCTTTCTAAACACTGATGATGTCAGCACCCTATAAGTACAGCAGGAGAAGGGAATCCTCCCTGTAATGTGAATAGCGCGCTCTGCTAATGTGTCCATATTGAGTGTCATAACATAATTAGATAGTGGTTTGAATCCTCCAAGTGTGTGTGTTTATGTGAGGGGGGTTAGTGTATTTGCAATGCTGTGTGAGGGAATTGTCCCTTTTGGCAACTGGGAAAACACACTACAGGATGCACATTCCCCTTTCTAAACATTGATGATGTCAGCACCCTATAAGTAAAGCAGGATAAGGAAAACCTTCCCGTAAGGCAAATAGCGCGCTCTGCTAATGCGTCCATCGTGAGTGTCATAACATAGTTAGGTAGGGGTTTGAATCCTGCAAGTGTGTGTGTGCAGGGGTGGAAGTAGGGTGTGTGCAATTACATGTGTGAGAAAACTGACCCTTTTGGCAACCAGTACAACACACCAGCTGCTGCATATTCCAATCTCTACACAGAGATGATGTCAGCACCCTACAAGTGCAGCAGAAGAGGGCAAATCTCCCAGTAATGCAAATAGCACGCTCTGCTACTGCGTCTCTCACTACTGTCATAGCACAGTTAGTTAATGCTTTGAATTCCACACATGCCACGTGTGTTTTTGTCACACAGAATGCCCATGTGTGTGGGTTGTTGTTCACAATAATGCATGACATCAATTAAACCAGTAATGGCAATGGACACAGATGATGTATGTGTGTGCCAAATACACATATGTACCCGTGACCTTCAATAGTTCCTATGTCTGACGCCTGCCACATGTGAATACATGGTATTTGCACTGGATAACATTATGACCGTGGTCTTCTGTGCAGGTGCTGCATGTGGTATGTGTATATACAGTGTGAGTTGTATATGGTATCATCCTAGCAGCGAGGGATACACATCTGGTCTGGGGCATATAGTCTACATGTTGTTGATGAACAGGTGTTGCATATTCTCACCTGTTGTGGGAGTGGTAACAAGTTGTTCCATAGCAATGCAGTGACTACATGCTAGGAACCTTTCAGCTAGGGTGTTGTAGCTACAGTAATTCATCAGCATTCAGTAATACGTCAGCATTCCTGGTGAGGGTATGATGCCAACCAAGGTCAGGGTCATACCAGCCTGTGCCACATGCTCAGGGAGCCCTTCTATGTTCCCTAACATGTAGTCCAGGGAGGTACATCACAGGTCAGCCATAGTGGCATGGACAATGACTGAGTCATATGTGTCCATGCCTCTGACTGACCTGTATGCTCGTGTTATGTGGTGGACCATAGCGCCCCACGGGCATATCACTGTGACCTTCACCTTGTCCAGCCTGGTGAGCGGGACCTCACTGTACCAGACAATAAAGGTACCTAACACAATTGTAGCAGGTGTGTTGTCTAGCTGTACAGGCTGTGACTGTTTGGCACACAGGATTTGTGTGCTATGTGTTGCATGTGCTGTGTTCCAATTGACTACAATAGCCCCTGTGGGATGTACCTCAGCAGACTCCTCCATCAGCTGTAAAGTCCTCAAAAGTACCTCACCAGGAGTATCAAAGAGCTTGAACAGATGCCATGTGTTGCCTGAGTAAACAAACTGCAGCTCCATACACTGCCATACTGCCCACCCAGAGGCAAGCTGTGCCTGATGCATAAAGCCATGTCCAAGCTGGAATCAATGAACTTGCTGCACCTTGTACAATCTGAATGGCAGTGAGCTATGCACATGAGAGACCTGAACCCCAGCACTGACATACATAGGACAAGCTGTACTGAATGATCCATAACACAGAAGCCAACCCCACTCTTGAGTAAATTCCCAGTACAGGTTAGCCAGAGAGTCACTCATCGACTCTCCTCAAGAGGAATCTTGATGAGTGGATGGGAGATGGTAGGTTTACCCTGGGTATCACTGATATGTCACGGGTAGACGGAGGCACAGTATACTAACCATGACATATGTCATGGCAAACTCCACTTACAATGTGTGTCGAAGGACAAACACATTCTCCTACTAGCATTAGAAATGGCCTAGGGCACATCGCTAGTGTTTGCCAATGTACACCTATGTTGTGGAATACACTACCAATGTTGGACAAGCCTGGTTTAAGTAGTTCATATCTGAACATAATGCAACATGGTCAGATGTGCACAACTGGCCCCTAACCAGTCTGTTGTGCTCACTATGAAAATGTAAAGCAGGGATAGGACTAAAGCCCAGGATACTGTCCACCACAGTGAAAGTACTGAACAAGTACACTATACGGTACTACAGTGTTAGGTCAGTATGAAAGGATGTTGACAACTGTATGCAAAGTATCCCATGCAAACTCTGCAGGCACAGTATAATCCCTGTTGTGTTCAGACACAAAGCAGTTGGACAGTAAGTACACAACATGACACACAACACACAACCATAAACATGAGATATTTTTGAAGTTCACACTCATCGACAAATGTGATGGGCTGCAGAGTTCAACATATGGAAAGCTCACACTAGGCATGCTCGTACACTTTGATAAATGAGTCATATGTCAGACAACATGCCATGGAAAGCCTGAACTGGGCATGCTCACACACTTAGACCAAATCTCAGTTTAGCAGTTGGCCACACATATCTGGTATTTGTACGTGTTATTCCAGGAACCAACCACATTACAGCAATCTGCCCAGTGCACACAGTTAAATGACTACAGAGACATAAGTGATATAGTGGATCCCTCTCATATTCAAACATCTTCCACAGATACACAAGTTGTTCATAGAAACAGGGAATGCTATGGCAATAAAGACCTGCAAACAGGCTATCAGCAACAAATATTGTGCACCTGACAATTAAACATATGGGTATAGAGGTCAACACTAGGCTGTTTGCCCTAGGGAATGACAGCTTAGCCAGAGTGTGCTTGGCGTCTGCCTCCCCAGTACAGTAGGCTACTGTGCCACTGTAAAGTAGGTCACATAAGGCACAATGTGAGGCTAGTGTGCTGTGCCTCCATCAAGCAGGGATACAGTGGCGATCCCAGGGGGTTGAATTTTCTAAGCCACATCCATGTTGTTGGTGTGTGCTGGAAGAGGGCTGGTGAGGACCTCTAACAGTAAGTGGGCGTATATAACAGACTGAGGGGAGCCTTATCTGCATTGTCTGGACAATTTCACTGTCAACACTTTGTCGTGATGATTATGAGGGATTGAAGTGTCGCGCCAGTACTGTTCAGAGATGTCCTCCCTCTGTGGGCTACTGCTCTGCATTGTATTAGCTCACTCTGTCTGTTGGACAGCTCATATATGGCTGGTGTACACCTGACAGGTGTCCTGTTGTGGAGGAGTCATGGGTATATTTGGGATAGCATGATCAATGCAAACCTTCCACATGCTCATAGAATGCAATTGTCAAGGATTATGCAGAGTGGCCTGTATACACCCCCAGCATGGGTCCTTTGAAGTCTTCCACCCCAGTCTTCACAAGTGTAAAGTCTGCTTTTGATAAATACACTTTGTTTGCAGTGACAACCTTGCCTGGGGGTGGGGAATGGGATATGGATGTCCAGGGAAAGGTGGGTATGGTCAGATATCAACAATGGTGGTCTACCTCTGGTGTGGAACAGTGAGTACCCATGTTGCAGATAGTCAGGTGCAATATGTATTCCCCCTTGTGGCTGTGGTGAGTGGTTCTGCCATAGCACATGGACTCACAAATTGTAGTGGCTGTAGTGTAATGTTGCAGAGGCCTGAGTAGTTCCCACACCCAATATACCTTTACCTGACGTTAACAACTGGAATGGTGTATGTGAACACCTCCATATCTTGGCACTGTTCCCAGGAAAGCAAAGTGTGTGCCCTGGATGTGGGAGGTGTGGTCCGAACTGGTTGTGTTGTGTGTTACAGGTCCTGTGGTCACGAAGCATGGTATAGAACATAACCTGCCAGTGCTGATGAGCATATCTGACCCTGAAGTAGGTGACTGCAAATGCATATATATGCTATCCCCTACCTGACAGGTAGTACTAGATGCACATACCTCTGTAGAAATAATGATGTCAGCACCCTATAAATACTGCAGGTGCAGAATAGGTGCCCAGTAATTTGGATAGTGCCCTCTGCTAATGCGTCTTCCTAAAGTGTCATAATATAGTTAGGTAGGGGTTTGAATCCTGCAAATGACTCAGTGTGAGCGGGGTTGGTGTGTGTGCAATTCTGTGCGAGAGAGATGTCCCTTTTGGCAACTAGGAGAACACACTACAGGATGCATATTCCCCTTTCTAAACACTGATGATGTCAGCACCCTATAAGTACAGCAGGAGAAGAGAAACCTCCCAGTAATGTGAATACCGTGCTCTGCTAATCCGTCCATCTTGAGTGTCATAACATAGTTAGGTAGGGGCTTGAATCCTGCAAGTGTGTGTGTGTTTGTGTGAGGGGGGGGGGGTTAGTGTGTGTACAATTCTGTGTGAGGGAAATCCCCCTTTTGGCAACTGGGAAAACACACTACAGGATGCACATTCCCCTTTCTAAACACTGATGATGTCAGCACCCTATAAGTACAGCAGGAGAAGGGAATCTTCCCAGTAATGTGAATAGCGCGTTCTGCTAATGCGTCCATCTTGAATGTCATAACATTGTTAGGTAGGGATTTGAATCCTCCAAGTGTTTGTGTGAGGGGGGGTTAGTGTGTGTGCAATGCTGTGTGTGGGAAATCTCCCTTTTGGCAACTGGGAAAATACACTACAGGATGCACATTCCCCTTTCTATACACTGATGATGTCAGTACCCTATAAGTAAAGCAGGAGATAAAAAAACCTTCCCGTAATGTGAATAGCGTGCTCTGCTAATGCGTCTGTCTTGAGTGTCATAACATAGTTGGGCAGGGGTTTGAATCCTGCAAGTGTGTGGGGGGTGGAAGTAAGGTGTATGCAATTACATGTGTGAGAGAACTGACCCTTTTGGCAACCAGTACAACACACCAGCTGCTGCATATTCCAATCCCTAGACAGAGATGATGTCAGCACCCTACAAGTACAGCAGAAGAGGGCAAATCTCCCAGTAATGCAAATAGCATGCTCTGCTACTGCATCTCTCACTACTGTCATAGCACAGTTAGTTATGGCTTTGAATTCCACACATGCCACGTGTGTTTTTGTCACACAGAATGCCCATGTGTGTGGGTTGTTGTTCACAATAATGCATGACATCGATTAAACCAGTAATGGCAATGGACACAGATGATGTATGTGTGTGCCAAATACACATATGTACCTATGACCTTCAATAGTTCCTATGTCTGATTCCTGCCACATGTGAATACATGGTATTTGCACTGGATAACATTATGACTGTGGTCTTTTGTGCAGGTGCTGCATGTGGTATGTGTATATACAGTGTGAGTTGTATATGGTATCATCCAAGCATGCTAGGAACCTTTCAGCTAGGGTGTTGTAGCTACAGTAATTCATCAGCATTCAGTAATACGTTAGCATTCCTGGTGAGGGTATGATGCCAACCAAGGTCAGGGTCATACCAGTCTGTGCCACATGCTCAGAGAGCCCTTCTATGTTCCCTATCATGTAGTACAGGGAGGTACATCACAGGTCAGCCATAGTGGCATGGACAATGACTGAGTCATATGTGTCCATGCCTCTGACTGATCTGTATGCTTGTGTTATGTGGTGGACCATAGAGCCCCACGGGCATATCACTGTGACCTTCACCTTGTCCAGCCTGGTGAGCGGGACCTCACTGTACCTGACAGTAAAGGTACCTAACACAACTGTAGCAGGTGTGTTGTCTAGCTGTACAGGCTGTGACTGTTTGGCACACAGGATTTGTGTGCTATGTGTTGCATGTGCTGTGTTCCGGCTTAACATATGCCTGTGTGCCAGCTGCAGAGGTGTCTGCTGCTCAGGCAGGATGCTATTCTGAGGCTGCACAAATGGCCCAGTGTGTTCACGTGTTTGGATTGCTGTCAGTGTAGGTCTACATCACACTGGTATTGTAATCACTGTAGTATTTCATGCCACCTGACAGGTTATGCCAGTATTGGGTTCAGAGTGCTTAGTCCCCAGTTTGGCTATGTGGTTGCATCTCATGCATGTGTTGTACGTCCATGTGTAGGGGAGAGGGTTGACTGTGTACATGTGGCAGCTGTGACATTGCCACATGACCAACATATTCCACAACTGTACCATAGAGGTGACTGACATGTGACCTTTGCACATGCTACCATAGTATTGTGATTGCCATGGTGATTAACAGCACATAGGGCCAATGGGGACCAAGGTACAAAAGGTGAGCATGTGAGGGTGTAGTGCCTGTGATTAGTTAGCACTGGCATGTATGACTCCTCACGTGGACAAATGCCAGGTAAGTCATATGCAATGTGTCACAGGCAATGTACACGTGAACAGGACAAACAGTGACGTTCTGTCAAGTGAGACATGGACATACATATAGTAAGCTATGCAGATGTCACTAGGAGTCCACAGAAGCTCTGTAACTCTGCATTGCAGGTGGGATCAGTGTTCCAGGGTAACTGCAAGCAAACATGCATGCAAACAAAGCTACAGTAAGCAGGGCTGCATGTAGTCCATTGTACAACAAACAAGCTGTACCACTTCCAGTAGGTAACAGTGCAAATATGCAGGCACTATACACATGTACATGGAAATACACAGGTCAGATGGCTAGGGTCCAGTCTCAGCGCACACAAGTGTACAGACCATGTACAGTCTGGATGTATAATAACTGGATGGAAACCCAGGTGCTCATACCTGCAGTAATACACATGTCAAATAACAGACACTGAGCCTTCACTCAGTGGTTCCATGCTTCGAAGGATGTATGCTACCTGTCTTGCCACCACAGTATCCCTGACATTTATGGGGACTCTCCCTTCTGTGAAACTTAGTTTTTTGTGTTGGGGCTGTCTAGCATGGTATGAGATGTGAGCTTGCAGTGCTAGGGTGCTCCTGTGTGTCCTGTACCGGTCGTGTAGTACTGCACACATATCAACATCCTCAGACATCTGCATTGCAGAGTCCAGTGTGGGCAACATGCCACTTGCAGTTTACATGTCCATCATTGCATATCAATACTTTCATTACCTTATCCCCTGTGCTACCTATGTATGTAGCCTTCTGTTGACATCCTTACCACCAGTATGCCAACATGTGCAGATGATACACTATGGTACTTACCATGGGTGTAGACAACAGTACAATACAATCATACCCTTACTGCATCAGGCATGCTGGGATATACCCACAATTATATCAGCACACGGTACTGTTAACAACATGATCCTATTACTACACATCTATGTAGTCACCCTGTGCATCAGCAACATGTTAACCTGCACCTGCACTGATGTTACAGATTTTAGGAGGTGGCACAGTTTCATCATATGCACAGGGTATGAACTTGGTATGCCTGAGTCTGCCACTGATACCACCAATTGACATGTATCTGTATGTGTGTTGGTGAGGGACAGCAGTACAAGGTGGGGCAATGTTGATGCAGTGTGTGCATGTATGCGGTAGCCCTAGGTGTTGTCAATTCGCATGTGTGTATGGATGCACACAGTTCCACCTCATGGCTGCCATATACTGGTGTTTGTGGACAGCCACAGACTGTATCTGCCAGGTCATACAGATCAGTGTCTCTGGCCATGGACACGGTACCTGTGCCTTGTAAGGGTGCCACTGACCGTATCCGGTACCAATCCAGACTGGGTACTGTCATCAGAAGCAGGTGTTGGTTGACTGGACACAGATCCCTGTCAGGCCTGACCAGAGCCATGTGCACGTGGTCTCCTGGGGTGGTCTGATGACAGCACAGACCCAGCATTGCTGGGGCTGCTGCTGGCACTATGGGGGTGGCCGCGGCCATGTTGTTGTCCACGACGACTGCCAGCTGCTGCTGTTGCTGGCATACGCCCATGTCAACGCCTCAACCATCCAACATTGCCCTGGCTCATGGACATGTAGTTGTGGAACCGATCTAATATGTCCCCACAACGTCTGTCTATGACATCGGTGAAATTACGGATGGCAGCCGCAATGTCACGCATACTGTCAGTCATGGCTGAGCGACATGCTGTCAGCTCCCTCAGACCCTGTCTGGTGTACCGTTCCATACGTGACTGTGCCTGCATGACAGCCCAAAACATAGCTGAGGTTGTAAGACCTCTGTGGGCACGTCTGTTACCTGCACGCTCGTAGTCTTGCTGCTGTGTGGCTCCAGCCTCCATCATAATGCAGGTCTGCTGCTGTTGTTGTTGTTGGCGGGCTGGAGCCACAACACTTATGAGTAGTCCCTCCAGTCTGGTGAGTGGAGGATGTGTAGCCACCCCACCACCTATAGCAACCTGTTGCCTGTGGATATCCGACGCACGCTGACAGACATTTCTGATTAAATCACTGCAGTGATGTTGTACCTGCTCATATGTCCTATTATGCGTGCCTATGTCATTTACCCGACGGACCAGGTCTTGCCACAGTGCAGCCCTCTCCTGCTGATTCTGGCTGGTGCAGGAAAAGAGTATTGTATAATCCCGCACCAGGCTCTGGTGTATTTCCTCATCCTCAGCTGCAGAGTATGCTGGATTGTGCTGGTGAGCCATGGTCCTGAAAAAGGAAATAACATGATATCAGCAAAATATGTCAGCAGAATTTGGCACACATACTACACATGCTACTCGACTGTTGTGATACAACATATCTCACATATATAGCATCTGTCTGTCTATTGGTGGATACACATGTAAATGGCCAGGTATCAGTGCTCAGCCAACAACTGTACAACAGTACCTTGCACACTCCATACGACATACTACCAAACCCCAGCAGTCAGAACACTGATTCATGTCCAAAGCACCTCCTCACTCTGGGGGTTTGGATCGAGGTACTGTATGGGGTACATCATCAACTACTGTGAGCTGACCACAACTAATTGCCCTGGATATGCATATCCCACCTCCACCACCAGCACAAATGACTACAGTGAATAACATTTCAAATGCAAACTTTACACTTCGTAACACTGACATGGTATCCTTTAAGCCCACTGGGCCAGTGGAAGACAGAACCCACAATGCTGACCCCTTCACAAATGATTTCTACGGACATCTCCGAGAATGCATGGATCATGCAATCCCATATAAGACCAAGACACTCTCCACAAAGGGAAAGCATCCTGTCTGGTGGACTTCAGCCATAGACAGATTGTATAGCAAAAGATGGAAGCTACTGCAAGACAGAGCATAATTCCATAAAGGGAAGGCATGTCTGATCAGCACTAGGAGCTATTTTCTCTCATACAAACATCCATGTGCAACTTTGAGAGGGAAATCAATGGGGACACTACAGATAACCACAAGGTCTTCTTCAGTTATGTTAGAAACCTGGTCAGAAACCCTCCAATATGCTCATAGTTAGTACAGAACAACACATAATTCACTGAACCCACAGATATTGGCAACATTGTGGCAGACAGGTTCAGTGCAAGTTCCCCCCTTCCCTCTCCCCCAAACTAAGACATACTTATCCCAGCTGACTGTAACCTCCCTGTCATCACAGATGTCCAGGTGAGACCCGCCCTCAGAAAAGCAGAAAGCACAGTATCAATGGGACCTGATGGTATCCCCGGTTGCATGCTACATGAACTCCAAGAGGAGCTAAACACACATATAGAAGTGCTATGTAACACTAGCCTGACTACAGGATATGTACCTGTACACTGGCGTACAGCAGCAGTGGTTCCACTCCACGAAGGAGGCACCTCTACATACCAATACAATACAACACAATACAATACATTACAATACAATAAAATAAAATATGCTATTGCCCCTGGGACTACAGCAGCATACTCTTCTGCTACCCTGACCATTGTGACACATGTGATGTGATGGTACCTGCTCCTGTCAAACAGTTATACCGGGTGACTCATATGGCATATTACCTATCTGACTAACATTCAGCAGGGGTATGTGTGACATGTACTCATGGGGAGTCTTGCTTCTTAACGCTGTGTGGTTTATTGCAGGGTATGTCTTATCTGTGGGTAGGAACCTGTACCTCTGTCATGTGCTCTCTACTGCAGTGTCACGGACGACACACAGCAGTCATTTAGGTTGTGGATGGTGTGAGGTGTTACTATGGTTGTTGGACATCTGTCATGGGTGTGACTTAAGTATGTAAATCCAGGAGTGGTAACCTCTATGTGGGTAGTATGTGTGTACTCTGTGGTGTTGTCAGTCACTGTGCATTTGTAATGTGTTTGAGTGCATTGTCACAGTGTTGTGCATATCACTGTGTCCTTCTCCATATCTGTAGCTGTCATGTGAGGTACATACCGTGGCAACCATTGTGTGGTGTGGAGGGGTACACTGACCTACATGTCCATAGCTGACACACCATGTCTGCTGACACATACCATGTGCAGGGATTCCAGGAATAGTGTGCCACTGTGACTATCATTGGGGGGACTATTGTACACATTTATGACCCTGTTCACCCCTGACACATGCAGTGGTGGGCAGCCAATCACATATCTGGTGGTTACTGGTATAGGTGATTTGAAATGGGGTATGGTACTCCAGTTTCGACACTGGTGTTCACGCCATGCCTTTGTCACCAGGCACCTGTTGCAATACATCTGTACACATGTGCCTCACTCAGAATATATATACATCTCTCTCTAGATATATATATGTGTATATATATATATATATATATATATATATGTATATATGTATATATATATATATATATATATATATATATATATATATATATATATATATATATATATATATATATATATATATATATATATGTCTGTATACATATACACATATATATATATATATATATATCGATGTACATATATTGCTATAGATATGGAGAGAGGGGGGTGTGTGTGACAGAGAGGGGGTGAGAGTGACAGAGGAGGTGGGACAGGTGGAGTGTGAGATTGTCATATACAGTCATATCTGTAGATAGTCAGATCTGTCTATCTATGTATATGTATTTACATATATTTATATCTGTATGTGTGTATTACATATATATATGCTTCTACATATTCTATCTATCTACATCTGTCTATGTATTCCTACATCCCTCTCTATGTATGCATATTATATATATATATATATATATATATATATATATATATATATATACATACATACATACATACATATATTGACATACATACATATCCATATGATAGATAGGTATATCAACATGTTTGTTTACAAAACTGTATACACACACTAACATACTGCTAAACATAGATAACTGTGAAACCTACTTTGTACATTGCACTACAACCTGCATTCAACCTACATTGATATGTGCACATAGATGCCCTCACATACATATGTATGTACAGCCTTCACTGATAGTTGCTGTATGTTCCCTGCCCTATGCACATCTTCATATACATATGGATACAGACCAATGACACATATGGAGGGTTCACAGTATGTAGACTTTTAAAGTATTACTTTACATTACCTGTGTTTGTCACAGCTGCTTGCGTTGCCATTTGGTTTGGTGTCCTGCTGCTCCAGTTGGCAGTTGGCAGCTTTCGAGTGGGTTTTGCTGACTGGTTTTGTTTGTGTATGTTTTCTCTCTCTCTCTCTCTCTCTCTCTCTGTCTCTCCCTACTTCCACAGGGTGCAATGAAAGTATTGCATGTGTGGACTGGGAGTACAGCATGCTTTTGTAGGTATGTGCATATGTCCATGTGATGGCCTCTGCACCAATTGTTAGCCAGCATTTGCTAATTGCATGCAGCCAGTTGTGTACTGATTGCAGTTCTCACTGTGATTCCAGGACAGTGCTATAAAAAGTTATGTGAGATAGGTGTAGCCCTTTCAGAGTTTAAGGGCAGGGACTATGCTGGTATGCTGTGGACACTGTTCTGTGAGTGTAAAGGTTAGTATCTCTCTCATATTTCTGGCTGTGTTGTAGATTAACATTTCTCCATTCATTTCTGCAGTTTCCTGTACTAAGTGAGTATGTACACTGACACCTAAGACTACTACTACTGTTAATGTGGGTGTGTGTGCTTTCCTGTGGGACATGTGGTGTAACTGGTATATAGCAGTGGCTCTTGTACTTTGTTGCTGGCTTCAATATTTGCCCTTTACATTCACTACTTTTATGCCTACTAGGTGTCTTGACTGTAGTGTGTTGCTGTGGCTTTCCTAATTTCCATGTACATTCACACCTTGGGATGATGCTTGCTATATCTGCTAGGGTGTTACTGCATGCAGTGTGGTTTGGCCATGGTGTGGGCCTTGACATCTATTAGGGTATTTGAGTATGCTGCTGAGCAGGCCCCAGAGACTCTCAGGTGCATCTTTTATCTGCCTCATGGAATGGTACATATCAGTGGGGTACACCCATTAAATTGTCTGGTATTCTGCAGTTGTGACTGTGGGATAGCATGAGCATATGTGTTACTACACTATTTCTGCCGTGCAAGTGGTGCATACTTTCAGTACTTCATAGTTACCATTGCATGTGTTGTAACACCTTTCTTCCTACTGTTTGTACATTTCACAGGGAGTATGTGGGGCATCCCTGTAACTCAATCACTGTTGCTATGTCTAGGCTCTTAACTATTCAAATATGGCAGTATCAGACCTCTCAAGTGTACAGATATTTGCAGGTTGTCCACATTTTTGCCTCATATTTTGGTCAATATCTCATAAACAGCTTTTTATGGCAAATCACTCTGGGCTCAAGTCAGACTATAGTGACAAACATTTCAGTTTCAGACGTCATACCCTTCCAAACATCCAACAAAATGCAGAACCTGTTACTCTCTCAACTGTCTAAGTTTGTTGTAACATTATTTGGAATGTGTCCCTGTTTTTGGGCCTTTGCTCCACATTTTTTATTACTTAGTCCGGATGTGTTCCTGTAAGAGGTTGTGGGGTATGGGCAGTGATTATCCTGCTGTGAGTATGTGTGTGGCTTGCAAGGTGCTACAGTGACATTATTACCTACTAGCTACCAACTAGCATGGCTGTTTCTGTTCACAAACTACTATTCTAGAAATCCACATTTGACAGTAAATATACATGACATGCTTTGTGTACTACACATCCTATATTCCCTTTACATTCCTTCCTACTATTACATGATATATTTATTGTAGCACAATGTTCTTATATAACAGTCATGGCTTAGTGGTAAGTCATGCAGATTACTGATTCCTGGGTTCGGGACTGGCAGTGGGATTTTATTTTGCTTTTGAGCAGACTACAGGACTTGTCATTCAGAGTGACTAAGGCACTTTTAAGCAGTTATAACCGGGTTAGCGCTGGTTTGCGCGGAGCTCACGCATGCGCACTGGCATTTAGCTCCGCGCACACTCGCTTACAACTGCTTAAAAGTGCTTACTCTTGCGCACACCCGCGCTATTTTCTTTGAAAGAAATGAAAATGGGGAGACAGGAAAGTGGCGAAAAAGGGGTCACAAAGAGGGTAAGACAGTAGGGAAACAAGCTTGGGTTTTGCAGGAGGGATGTAGGTAAGGTCCATAGCTTCCCATTTCTTCATCAGCAACAGCTGTGCATATGTTTGTAATTTGGTGTGACATTTGAAACCTTCCACCACTGAGAGAGGTGTAAGGACAACAATAATACTTGTTGTGCAGCCAATTGTAATTGACAGTTTCCATGTCCAGCAGACATGTGTGCAAAATGGGCAGCTATGTATGGGGCGTAATTTTTTTGTGGGTACAGTGTGCCCTTTTTTTTTTTTTCAGGTGAGAGTGGTATGTCAGGTACGGGAAGTCGGTATAGCTGGGGAGGTAGGTTGGGTAGGTTAACAGACAAGACAAACAAGACGCATACAGGGGCGGTGTATGACACATGTGGGGGGGGTTACACAATTGATGGGGATGGATGTTTGGATATCTAGAGCCCATGAGCCCACAGATGGCAACAGTGGAACTGATATCCCCACCCATGGGCAGTTGCCACTGTGCCTTCATGGCCCAAGATGGTGCTGTGCTGGGGGCTGTGTAGGCCGGGCAGCAGGCACGCCCATTAGTTGTGCCACCTGTGCCTCAAGCTGGTGTAGGGGCCCAAGAACAGCTTCCTGGATCTCCCTACGCACCACAGTCCAGACACTATGGAGGGTGAGTGGATGTTCTCCTCTGGCCACACTTGCAGAGGGGTGACAAGCCCCATCCCCTGGAGCACTTCCACCCACAGGTGGCACAGGGCCACCAGAGGAGGGTCCGGCCTGGGCACTACTGCCAGGTGCACTCGCCAGCTGAGGAGGGAGAGGTGGGTCCGCTGGCACCCGCCTTCCCTGTCGTCCTATGTTTTGCATTATGTCATGACAGTTTGGGTTAGTAACGTACAATACCATTCACAATTAGTTGTAACAGCATGCATTAGTATTCCCATTAACCAAACACCCAGATATTCAAACCATTGAACAGCAAGCATAACACATGCATATTTTGAACAGCAATATACAGTCCAACTACATGCAGGGTTGATTGATGGCAACAGGCCAGCAGGTTTGGATGCATGAACAGGGCAGATGCATCAACGTACATGCAAATATGTATGAACCAACAGGACAAATGTCCAGGGGTGTTAATTGTGATTGCACATACCAATTTCACGTGGAATGGATTATATGTGGTTATAGGGTAGAGTGAAGAAAATTTAATTAACAACTTCAAATGCCAATACATATGCTGTACATTTCTAATAGCTGCAGATATATACACACTACAGTTCTGCCTACAGTTTCCTATGTGATAACTACTTCAAGATGGTGATAGGAATGTTACTGCTACATAAATATACATTTTCATTTTTATTCATACACATTCATATCTGGCTCTGTTCAGCTACATCATCCTGCTACATTTGCTTTATATAGCTATAGACAGCTGTGGATGTTTTGTATTTCAGACAACCATACTATCTGCATATTGCAGACTGAGAGCAACATATCCAGATTTTGGGATACACATTCCAGCTGCGGTAACACATTCAACACATTTTACTGTTTGGTTCTACTTGTCACATTCATTTCATTCTGCACTGACTGCAGTATACTTTATTCAGGAGTTAGTACTACTTTATTGGTGGATTCATAACTCTTTCTCACACTCTCTCACTTGTTTTATTTTTACAATTCAGGATGGTGCTTAATTCTAGGCGTTATTGACATGTTTTACCTGTAGTTATAACAATCCTTTCCAACAGTCTCACTTCTGTCATGTTTCTGTATTTCAACAGGGATATATTTCACACATGTGTTTTACTCAGCTTCTGCAGCTGTACTTTTCAGCCTGCTGCAGGTTATGTACTTTTATATTACAGGTGGGACATCTTTATTTCAGACTTTATTTCAGACTGGTTTCATTTTTCTGTTTGGATTACAGACTGCATCACACTTTTGTAATCAAGCAATACTTGCAAACCCTCTTACACTGTTACTTGCACATTGTATTACTTAGTGACTACACTGCACTCTTTTGCTAACTGCCATACTTATATATTTATTTACAGTTACAGGGAGAGGATTACTGACCTGCCTGGTGGTGCAACCGTGCCAGCCTATCGCCATAGGCTCTACGGTTTGCAGAAAAGGCACCTGCAGCTGTAATATAAATAAATTAATATTGGAATACACATCTCCATAATATCAGCTAGGTTAATTTCTTACATAAATAATTACATGTAACTTACTCAGTAGTGGGGCGTTGGGCATTTGCTGGGCCTCCTGTATCCAATGGATCAGTTGGTCCTGCTTCCGTCTCTTCAGGTCTGCATGGTGGTGATGGACCTGCTCACCAGTCCTTGGTATCCCTGTGGCACTGGTGAGATCATGAGCCAACCGGTCCCATGCCTCAGCCTTATATGCTCCCCACAGGACCTGGCCCTGCATGAGTTGGGCCTCATGATTGTGGACAAGGAGCCAAACCATATATTTGGACTCCTCAATGCCCCACCTCTGTGCTCGAAAGCAACTACCCTCACCTACACCTGACATTCTGGCTGCAAGATGGTTCTACAATCGGTTATGCTGTGTATTCCCGCCTATGGGGCTTATATATGCCGTTTTTCCCGTACTTATCTGTGATTGGCCATTTTGGAATTGTATCAGCTTCACAAAACCTGCTTTGTCATGCTCCTCTTTCTATTCATTCCTATATATATGCTATTACTGCAATTCTAAGTGCAACTGTCATGGCCTAGTGGTTCAATACCTTGACTATGGTGCATGGTATCCTGGGTTCAAACCTGGCCTATGCTTTATGACTGTCTACACAGGCTTGGAGGTGTGTCTGTGTAAAGGCAGTTTTGTTACAGCTTGCTCAACGTTGCCCGTCGGTTAGCTTGGTGGCTCGGTGCGCAGCTCCACGCAAATGGGTTACGCAGGTTTACGCGTCATTTGGCTGTCAGCATGTATATTACGCTCAGCTCAGCTACGGGCGCACAGTTTCAGCGTGTTAAACCACTGCTCACCTACGAGCACTCATTTTACACCTGTTAAACCACTGCTCACTTACAGGCACTCATTTTACACCTGTTAAACCACTGCTCACCTACAGCAGATGCACTCAACTTCTTAAACTGTAGCTCAGCTATAGGCACATCTGACATTTTTTATTATTTTGTTATCTCACATTTCTTCAAAATATATGGCCCATTTCATTACATTTTACATAAAATATAATTTTATATGTGTACATATATGTCAGGGACTTGTTTCGTGCTTATTTCACTAAAAATAAAAATTGATGTTGGGGGGGCTATAACCATGACTGCCTGCTCTTCAGCCAACGTCCCTACCGCTACACTATTGCTTCTTGGCTTACTTTACATATGTAGTTCTTATATGCTTTTCCACTGACTGCTAACTGTGGCTAAGCTACGGGCACGCCCCGCGCAAATGAGTGCACTCACGGGCAAACATCTTTACAATTTAAAAAAAAATTATAAGATGTTCATGTGTAAATTTTATGTTCGTAGTCTGTGGGGGCATGTGTTGTGTTGTATTTATTCACATTTACACGAGCTCTGTCATGGGGGTTTTCTTTCCGGACTTTTACTCTTCTGGGGGCGTGTCCGTTTGCAGGGCTTGGCCTATGGACACGCGCCCTACTGTCTTCCATGGACCGTGTAAGCCTTAGGTGTGATTCAGCATGCCCTCATGCATATGCATGCCATGCTGACATCACACCATTTAACTGCTGCCTCCATGTAAGCCTTGTAATTCTTACACGGAGGCTTCATGAATCCTGCCCAATACCCGCAGCATACAACAATGTTAAATTCATAACGTGAGAACTCAAAATATACAGTACTTTTAATGTTCAAAAGTGACATAGATAATGCTGCAGATTCAATAAAGCCTACATGGTCTGCTAGAACCATGTATGTGTCATGGCACAACATGAACATAATAGCACATGGTTTTGTATTCAGTAAGCAGCTGTACCCAGCATGTAGAGCTGCACACACACAACAAACATTGTGGCATGCTAATTACAGCATTACCAGCTGAATTATATGCTAATCAACCAATGCAAGATGGAGGAGCTATTCAACAAACTGTAAAGCAACCATGTAGACTCAGTGCTGACTTTCCCTGCGAATTCCAAAACCTATTGGAATACAGCCACAGAAACTATTGTACACAGAAACAATGTTAGGGGCTGCTGTTGCTCTTATTCATGTATATGTACAGCAGGCCCATGTCTATGCTGCTGCTGCTGCTGCTAATAGACCTTGGCTAAGAAGGAGAAGGGTTTTTAGAGCCCATTTATCTTTTGACAGTCTGCATGAGGTGGAAATTGTAGAGCACTACTGGGTGGATGGAGACACACACTACAGGAACTCTGCCACCTCTGTCATCTTCAGCTGAGAGCAAGGGCAAACTGAGAGGAACCAATCCCAGCTGAGACTAAGGTATGTATAGCACTTAGAATTTTAGCTACAGGAACCTTCTAGAGACCAACAGGGGACATGGTGGGGGTGTCACAAGCATCAGCATCCAGGATCCTTCATCAGTTCCTGATTGCTATACTACAATATGCCAGTGAGTACATATATTGTCACTGGATACCTGAGGACAGAACCAGAACTATGCAGGAGTTCTACCCTGTATCACACTACCCTGAATTCCTAGGTGCCAGAGACTGTACACATGTAAAAAACAGGTTCCTATCACTTAATTGAAAGCTTAATTCCACAAACATCTATTCGTCGAACCCTAATTGTTGAATACCCTTTCATTGAACATTACATCATTGAAACATTTACCTAGGGAAGGGAGTTAGTTGGGTGTCATTACAAATTTGCACTTTTCCCCACTCTAGTGCAATCTCGGCATTGGTATATAGGGTGGTGTGGGCGGGTGTGGGGTGAAACCCCCACCTTGGTGAGTTTAAAGTAGCATGGTGTTTGTTATGATTGCTCTAGGAAAGGTTTTGATTATGTAAATGTTCAATGAATGGGTGTTTGATGATTAGGGTTCGATTAATAGGCATTCATGGAATTAAGCTTTCAATGAAGTGATATAGACCAGTAGAAATCAAAGCACCACTTAGGGAACAGGAAAGGGTGTACATAAATAGAAAGGGCTATCACTCCATTAGCTGCCAGGTCATGTGTAATGCTAAGGGAATCATCCTGTTACCACCCCTCTTATATCATGCACAACTGTCAATTGTATGAGATGTTTATTGGGGGGATATCCCACAGGGTAATTTACTGGGGGATGTAGGTTATGCACTGGAACTGTGGCTGATGACATCCATCAGAAATGCACACACACCAACTGAAGAATGCTGTAATGAAACACATGCTCAAACAAGAAATATCATAGAGCATGTGTTTGGATGGCTGAAGTCATGGTTCTCATGCCTAGATACATCTGGGGGAGTCTTACAGTATAATCCCCATACATGTGCTGAAATATTCACTCTCTGTGCCATGCTTCATAACATTATCCAGAGAAAACAGCTTCAGCAGGGACAGCAAGAAAAAGGGCCACATATCCCACCACCATGGACAAGGTCACCACAGCCACATGCAGGTGTGGAGTCAGAGGGGGAACCAGCAGCCACTATGGGTGTAGGCAGACATAGACGTGCACAATATGCCCTCACAGTGGCCAAGAGGCAACAGATAGCCCACATGCTTAGTACCTAATGGGGCTAAAATCTTCATCCTACACAAAGGCTGTAGTAGCAGGCTATGGTAACATAGATGCCAGGCAATGCTCACAACCTTTACTTACCTATATAATGGTTGTGTACTGCTAACATCAGACAGAGTCAGCCCCAAACTAAAACTCAGCAATTACATCAAGATGTGACAGCAGTGATTTGTGTGAATATGTGTTCTCTATCAAGTAATAGGCCTTATGTCTAAAATGCACAGATTTTCGCCTGATGTCCACAGTTTGACCTTATACTTTTGTACTGGCAAATCATTAAAGAGTGATGCTAGAAAATAATGACACACATTTCACTTTCAGATTTCACATACCTCAGAACAAACTGCAAAACTTGTTATACCATCAATTGTCTAAGTTTGTAAAACCACAACTTTCCCCATTGTTGAACCTTTGTTGCACTTCTATTTATGCCTTGGTCCAGCTTTGTTGGTCTAAGAGTTTGGGAGGAATGCACACATTATAAAAACCTGTAAGAAAGCAGTACAATTAAACAAAAAAAACAGTATCACAAAAATAGAACTGAAATTCAACCACCAAGTTTCCACAGTGATAAGGAAAGCCTTCCACTTAGCGCACCTCATCAGCAAGGACACAGCATCCAGATCAAGGCATAACTCCACTCTACTTGACCCTCATCAGACCACTAATAGAGTATAGTGCACCCTTTTGCATGTGCCTCACCAAACAACTGCAGCAGCAGGAGAGACCTCAAAGGTTTCTCACTAAGAAAATACAGGGAATCCAAACCATGACCTACGTGGACAGGCTGAAACCCTGGCACTTTATTTTGTATTATAGGTTGCTGAGAGGTCACTTGTGCCTGCCCTATAGGGCAATCTCTGACCCTGATCTAATGGAAATGATGCACATCCACAAGTCAAATGGAACAAGAGTCACCCACTCTAGTGATCTCAACCTAGCTTATGACATTAATAAAATATGCTGGAGAGACAGATATATTTCCCAGAGACTGGCACTTCTCTGGAATATACTCCTATTCATGTAAAACAGAGCTCTTCACTGACCCTGTTCAAAGGCCACCCAAATAACTGGATGGGAGACCACAAATTTATCACTGGGGTGGCACCCATGTCCCTCATGGACAAGGGTAGCCAGTGTCGATCACAGACCCATTCTGTTCATAAATTCATTCTGCAAACTAATCAAGAAGAGCAAATGGGGATACTTGGGATTAACATGTCTAAGCTTGTAAAGGCTCTAGGGCTGCTAGCTTAGTGACCTCCTATGAAATGAACCTAGATAGCAGCAAACACCCCTCAAAGTAATGTCAAGTGTCAGATAAACCTTCCAGTTTTGAAAACTGGTTTTCTCCCTGCTTGGCACTGTTGCTCTCCACTTAACATCAGACAAACATGGTTGGCATTGTTTCTTGGATTTGTACACTGCCAGTAAATGCAATAACAGGAATTGGCAGGAAATTATTAGTTGCCATTGCTCTACATTTGGTAATAAACATGTCTGGTGTTAGAGGGGAAAGTGCCCAGTTTATGTCGCAGAGATGGGGTATTCAGGAGTCCAAGATATTTACTGGATTCCTGGTAAAGCACCACAGCAAAAGGTTTCTGTGGGGGACTATTCTGGATCCCAGTAGAAGTCTGAGGCTTGGAGTAGTTTGGCTAAGGCTATATCCAGTGTTGCTGGCATCCCATGCATGGGAGAACAGTGTAGGCACCATTTTAACGACATACACTGGTGCAAATGGGATACCCTCAACCATTGGTTGACTGACCTTGAAAATGCTGGCATCCCACAGTTGTGTAAGTATGATAATAAGATAGTATTTGTAATACACAGAAAGCTAAATATAGGCAAGACTGGTATGCATGATGCTCTTCTGTTCTTTTCTTTGTTTTTCACAGCTAATGCTGAAATACAGTTGAATCAGCAGGCTCATGCTGAATGTCAGGATACTGAGGGGAAGCAAGTGGTATGTATGCAGCACAACAGAAGACTTATTGTAGGTTTAAAGTTTAATGCTGGATTTGTTAGTATTCTATATAGTAGGAGCAAAGTGAGCATGTGTATCCTAACTGTAAAAGCAAGTATGCAAGCATAGCTCAGTAGCACAAACCAGCTTTAGGAGTCAAGTGTAAGACTGAAGTCAGAGGTTGTGGATTCAAATACCATGAGCAGCAGTTATACAATACTGCATTTCATTCATAATATTATATAAATTAAACTCTATACAAGTGGCATAAATGCCCTTCTGTTAACTGTAATCAGTATGAATGGACCAATCATATGCGCAATTTGCACACATTGAAAGGATTACTTTAAGTAATCCATAATTATAGTTTGTAGTTGATAGGACATAAATATAATACTTCAGATAAAATAGTAACATATTGTGTTAGTGCATCGTATGTCACCTGTGATGTTACTAATTTTATCTCTTTTTTTCTCTCACCCCAACCCTAATCTCTTTTTTTTTATTTTCTAATATGTGTTGTCAAAATGTTTTGATGTCATTCATCTGTAACAGAGCCCTAAATGTTTCACAGTATAGTGAGGTAGGCCAGCCCCAGTGGGATAGTCTACCCATGCTCCACCACCTCCAGCACCGATGCCCAGCATATCTGGGACCCAACCTGGCACCACTGCTGCCCCTGAACTACCTGTGCCCCCAGGTAGCACTGTTCTGGCAGTTGGTGCTGTGGTACCCTCTGGGAGTAGTGTCAGAGGTGGGGATTTCATCACCCACCAGAAGATGTCAGGGTTGATGCATAGGGATGTACACATATGCCAGATGGAGAGGCTACTTTCTCTCATGGTACATAAGAGGAGAAGAAGTCAAGCACCCCAGCACCCAGTGGAGTAAAGGGACAGTGATGACAGCCCTGTGGGTGAGGACTAGATTCTCACAGACTCCATGTTTGGTGGACATGAGCTTTCATTGTCCCCTTCCTCACCCCAATCATAGTGTCCCCAACCATCTGTGTCCCTCATTCTCCCTTAGTCTTGTCTTATTTATTTATTTATTTATTTTACATTTGTTGACCAGGAGTGTCTGACTGAGCAAAAAACCCTTTTTCAGCAGAGGCCCAGGGAGAAAAGCTCCAAAAAATATAAACAGTTTTATAATTAAACAATTTTAACAATTTCTAGGTAGTTTAAGAACACATACAGTAGCCCATAATGCTTGAAAGACAAAATCAAAAGAGAATACCAACAGTATTGTATTAAAATTTCAGATATAGATGCATAAGAAGTTACATGAGAAGGCTAGGCAGGTTTATGTTAGACTAGATGTTATGTAATTTATGAACTGTACTAGTATCCTAAGAGGTACATGCAGCAAGGAATGATAAAGAAAGTGAAGAGATGGCTAGAAGAAAAAATGGATTAAGATGGATAGTGGATGAGTATGAGAGGGAAAAGTAAAGAAAGATGGTTAGTTTGTTGCGGATAGGTATATTCAGGGAGGCTGAGAAAAGTTTCAGGTCCAGTGCCTTATAAAGTACTCTTTTGTGGTCAATTTAAATTGTTTAGGTTGTGTGAGGGATCTGATTTCAAGTGGGAGTTTGTTCCAGTTTGTTTGTCTTTTATGTTTGCATTTGCTTCCTCAACTATCCAACTTACCTAACCCAGAAATACTAATGTCACTTTCCCAGCATTCCTCTCTTAATGAATTAAAAAAGGATACCTGTCCCACAAACAAATATCATCCCATACATAACTCTCCATTTGGCACATATGTATTCTTAATATATTTGATTTGGTCCCTTTGGCTATAGAACATGATTGCGTTGTTGTCACCCCGCTTTGTGGAGGTGACAGTCAAAATTCAGCTAATATTCTGTACATATTTCAGTTAACACTTTTAAAGAAATGAATAGCTATGATACTTTCCTCCCTCCCTCCCTCCTGCACATTCCTGTATTTCTTTCCCTTTGTCTTTCCCCTTGTTTGATCCCCATTTCACCAGTTTCCTATCTACTCCCATTTTAACACATATAATCTGGTCAAAAATAGAATCACACACAACACAAATAAGTACCAAATTTAAAGCCAATAATCTGGTCAAAAACAGAATCACACACAGCACACATAAGTACCAAAAAAGTGATGGAACCCTTCACTGTTTTGGCCTCTCTCTTTGAGCAGAGTTGGGCAACGTGCACCAATGCCAAGTGATGGTAAATAGCTGTTCTGTGGTGCAGTTTACTTCCATGAAATGTTGCTTAAACATACCATGCTAAAGTAAAACAAGTAAAACAAGGTAACTGTAGTATAAGAATAATTTCACTATGTTATCACTATTTATTTAAATAGCAACAAACAGTGACTGTAGTATAACAATAATTTCATTGCATTATCACTACTTTAAGTTATTTGTATTTCTGCAGCATACCACTGTTTTTCCTGACTTTTAGTGGAAAATGCTAAATAGTGTGTAGCAGCTTATTAGTTACTATTTTTGTCTTCATAACCTTTATAACAATACATAATAGTGTAGTGTATGTTATAATAGTTTGGTATCAACTGCAGTTACCTTTTTTTTTTTTTTTTTCTCTGCTATCCTTGCATTTTGTGTTGTTCATAGAATTGTGCTGTTTTGTACAAAGTATGCTGCTCCTCCCCTGCATTCTCTTTCTCAGTTACTTGGTAATCAGAGTGTTTTAAAACTTCAGACCTAATATTTACCTCCTTTTCCTTTGTACTTCCAGTGCCCTCAGCAAAAGGTACATCCTGTGTCTTGGCCAACCTTCAATCAACCCAAGGCTGTCCCGTTGCCCAGCACTGTGAGACCATGCATCGGTGGAACACTACAGTAATTTCAGCTACACTAGTGTATGTTAGACTTGTATTTAATCTGTCCTCCAAACTGAAGACTGTTTCCCTTTCACTGTACGCGTGCACACTACTGGTCCCCCCCCCATTTCTCTCTTCCTATAGTACTCCTAGGTCAATTACTTAAAACTACTTTCTCTTGGAAAATGTTTACCTATGTATCTGCAGCCCATACTTCTTTTGTTTTTCCCTGCAGAAGTGGTGGTCCTTTTCACCACTCTGTACTAGATTAGTAGCATAACATTTATAGTTATTAGGAAAATACTGCACCACACTGACCTGGAATTAACTTAGCTTGGTTTTCCTGTTTTCTTTTTAGCAGCTGGCTTAGTCCAGTTTTTCTGACTCACAACCTTGCATTACTTTGTGTCTAGCCCACTCCCCCACCTTGAACCTGCGCACCACCCCTCCCACTCCTACTTAATTATAGAGGTATCAAAAAGCCTGATGTAGAAAGGCAACATCTTTTGACTTAGCTTTTCTGCCTTGCTTCATAGGAATCCCCAGTAGTGTGCTCTCATGTAAGTAGACCACTGCCCTCTAGGTGGCTCCATACTATTAGTGCATACAAGTGCCCCACCTGCCCACTAGGTGGCTCCATACTATTAGCTTTAGGGCCTCTAAATCCCTTTATCTACTCTTCATTGAATCCCCCTAACACAATTCTTAGTCATCAATTTATTATTGTTCTCTCTCACACTGTGGTCCCAGTATAACCATGCAAATATTTCCTTATATCACTCTGCTATATTCCCACTTCTATCTTATTTTAAGCCTCTTACCTTCTTATATATCTCACCACACTTACCTTCAGACTTCAGCTCTCCACTGATTGCTTGTTCTCCTTGAGCTTCTTCTTCTTTTGGCTCTACCCACTCCATTCACCCTGAAGGCTCACTTCACTCCCCTACCCTGCCCACAATTTCCACCCACCCCAGTTGTCTTACACTTATTATCACCTTGCCACTCCCCCTCATCTAACACCATTCCCACTCATCAGAATCAATCAGCATTAACCAATCATTCACAGGACCCAGCCCTATTAATCAAACTCTCTCCAGTTTCTCACTATATGTTAATTATAAACACCACAACTCTATTTTAAACAAGCATTACTCAAATACCCCTACAATGCCTCCGCATACTTTTAACAAATCTTCAAACTCTAATCCTTTTTACTGCCTAATACCCCACTTATAATTCTCTATCTTCTCACAGCCTATAAATACCAACACCTCCCTGGCACCCACTACTCTAGAACCAAAACCAGTACTACTAATCAGCCACATAATTCTAACCAACTACTATCCCATATCTCATCAAATTTTTCTAACACAAAAACTCAACATCCCATCCGTGCTTCATATATTAATCCTAGAACTAAATACTACCACAAACTCTTATTAAAACTCCAGAAACTTGCTATTAGATTACAACCTAACCTCATAGTAGATGGTGACATCCACCCTAACCCAGGTCCAACCCCACCTGTTATTATCAGCCCCACAAATAACACCCATACTAGCCTACAAAACTCAAATAATGCCCACAACTCACTCCTAGTGTGTCTCCTAAACATTAGAAGTATAAACAAGAAAATTCACTACTTACATGCCCTCCTGTATGTCCACTCCCCTGATATACTATGCCTTACCGAGACCTGGCTCAAGCCTACTACTACTGATAATGAGATTATACCCCATGGGTACAATATATTAAGACTTGATCGCATCTCTAAGAAAGGAAGGGGGTAGCCATCTTGTATAAATCCACTCTGGACGTATCCAAAACTGGTACCCCAAATGTCTTGTTTACTAACAATGTAGAAATACTCATCACAAAGGTCCAACTCAACAAACGCAAATCTATAAACATTGCATGTATCTATATTCCCCCAGGTGACAACACAAATACCTTGGAGGGTATCCTATAATGGCTCTCCACTAACTGCCCCCAAGAAACTATTATTCTTGGGGATGTTAATATCAACTGAAATACTTGCTCTTCAGACTTCCCCTCGACCCATATAAATTTGCATATATTAATCCTAGAACTAAATACTACCACAAACTCTTATTAAAACTCCAGAAACTTGCTATTAGATTACAACCTAACCCCATAGTAGATGGTGACATCCACCCTAACCCAGGTCCAACCCCACCTGTTATTATCAGCCCCACAAATAACACCCATACTAGCTTACAAAACTCAAATAATGCCCACAACTCACTCCTAGTGTGTCTCCTAAACATTAGAACTATAAACAAGAAAATTCACTACTTACATGCCCTCCTGTATGTCCACTCCCCTGATATACTATGCCTTACCGAGACCTGGCTCAAGCCTACTACTATTGATAATGAGATTATACCCCATGGGTACAATATATTAAGACTTGATCGCATCTCTAAGAAAGGAAGGGGGTAGCCATCTTGTATAAATCCACTCTGGACGGATCCAAAACTGGTACCCCAAATGTCTTGTTTACTAACAATGTAGAAATACTCATCACAAAGGTCCAACTCAACAAATGCAAATCTATAAACATTGCATGTATCTATATTCCCCCAGGTGACAACACAAATACCTTGGAGGGTATCCTCTAATGGCTCTCCACTAACTGCCCCCAAGAAACTATTATTCTCGGGGATGTTAATATCAACTGAAATACTTGCTCTTCAGACTTCCCCTCGACCCATATAAATTTGCATGGCTTCACCCAGATTATATCTTCCCCAACCAGAATCAATAAGCCTAACAAAAAGGAAAGTATCCTAGACTGGATATTAATAAACAACCTACCCTAGGTATATAAAACAGGTACCCTACCTGAGGACTTTAGTGAGCACTTCCTGACCTATATAATCAGAAAAAGAAATGACATCCCTCAAAATCTTCCTTTAAAACCATTAGAAGTTCTAAGAACTTTATTCAGACTGAATTTCAGAATGAACGTAACACATGTGACTGGTCCAACCTATGGCTACTTTCACTAAATGAAGTAGTCTCATACTTTAACTCTACATTTCTTGCTATCCTGGATAACCATGCTCCCCCACGCATCAGAACCAATAACAAAGTAGCACCATGGCTGTTTAATGATACAAGACAAAAGATTATTAGCAGAAACAAAGCATGGACCTCCTGGAGAACCACTAAATCCTCAAAAGACCACCTTATATATAAACAGCCGAGAAATGATACAAAGAAGTCTATTATGTTAGACAAAAATAATTCCTACTGTAATCTGCAACAAAAGCACCAAAACCAACCACAAAACTTCTGGTCAGGCATAAACAAACTTCTCCACCCAGGCCAGTCAACTACCCCTACCCCCTTAACTACCCTCCAACAACCTCCTAAAGTGTTGCTAACACCTTTAACACTTTCTTTACAGAAACCATGCAGTCCCTAGCCAGTAAGCTATCTCCCTATACCCCAAGTGCCACCAACCTCACACTTGATAATAAGAACCCCTTTAAGCTTGATCCAATACCAACATCTTTTATTAAGTCCCTACTTAAAAAACTGAAACCCACCACCTTTTCAGCATGAACAGACCTACTACCTGCAGAATATCTCCAAAAAGCCACTAATGAAATAGCATACCCCATATCAATTTTAATCAATAGAACTATCCAAAAAGCCTATATCCCCCACATCTGGAAAATCCCCCACATTGTTCCTTTCCATAAAGGGGGAGATTCCTCTGAACTTTCAAATTATAGGCCTATAGCCATTTTGTCTCCCTTGGCTAAAATAATGGAAAAATGTATCCACAAGCAATTTCTTGCCTATCTGAATCAAAACACTCTTCTAGTGCCCCTCCTAGCACAGATTTAGACCTTGCCATAGTATAAGCTCAGCCCTTCTCTCCTTCTCCCATACAATAAATCAAAACCGTAATGGCAACAAGCTCTCCTCAGCCCTATTCATTGACCTATCCAAGGCATTTGATATGGTATATCACCAGCTACTCTTAAACACATTAAAATCACTCTCCATAGATAACCTAGCAATTATTTGGTTTTATTCTTACCTAAGTGACAGACAACAAGGTGTACTATGGAAGAATAACCTATCTTCCGTTTACCAGTCACCCTTGGTGTCCCACAGTGATCTATATTAGGTCCCCTCCTATTCTCCATATTCATTAAAGACCTGTACAAAGTCATCCCTGATGCAACTTGTATTCACTGTGCAGATGACTCAACCCTAATCTGCTCTGCCACCTCCCCCACAGATTTACAATCCTTGTCCCAAATCACTTTCAACAAAGTAGAGAACTGGCTCACTGGTTGCCAGCTACTATTAAACCCAAATAAAACCAAACTATTACTCTTCTCCCCCACTCACAAGGTCCCCTCACTACCTCTCACCATAATATCTAACAATGGTACCATAATTTCCCCAGAACCTACTATTAAACTATTGGGAGTGATCATCGACAACAACCTCACGTTTGATGCTCATATAGACAAAACTATTAAAACAGTTAATAAAAATTAGGCTTTTTATACAGGATTAAACCATTCCTAACCTCATCTGCTAGAACTGTTTTTGCCCGTACACATCTGCTATCAACCCTTCTTTATGCCTCACCCATCTTCATAAACCTAAGCAAATCAAATCTCAATAAATTTACTAGGTGCTACAATAACATTGCTAGATTTGCCACAGAATCAGCTTATAGAACCCATCACTGCCTTAACCTTCAATTGTTAAACTGGCTTGAACTACCCTATCAACTGCAATATAATCAACTAATAGCTGTTCACAAAATCCTCTACCAACCAGACAGTACACCCATACTGAAAAATATTATAACCCATTACAGTAACCTAAAATCCCTTCGCTCTTCAAAAAAATTGCTAGTGCAAACTGTTAAAACCAACAATTCAGCTGGTGAATCACTATTCTCCAACTCTGCCGGTAAAAACTGGAACCTACTTCATGCTGAACTCACCACTGACCCCCTCCTTATCCCAATTCAAAAAGTCCCTTAGGAAATACCTAAAAATGCAGTGGCTCTGTCCCTGTACAAACCCTGAATAACCCTACTCAAACATAATTCTTAAATGAGAACCTCATTACAAGAATAAAACTCTGACTCTCTGTTTAAAATTCTGTGCATTACCCACCTACTGGAAAGATTTAAAACTAACACTTCACCATATATGATAACTACATTAATATATGTGTTTTCCTTTTTCAGATGAAATCTTTAGCTATTTATTTCTCAGCTACTTGCTTCCAACCTTTCCTGTGTGTATGTGAGAAAAACATGTATCAGTGTGTGCATATCGTTAAACAAATCTCAGTTTTGTGATAACTCACTGTAATAATTTTACTGTATTTACACTTGTTTTTGTATATTTTGAGCTTTTCTCCCCGGGCCTTCGCTGAAAATGGACCTGTATCCAGTTGGATTTTCCCAGTTAACAAATGTGAAATAAATAAAATAAATATTTAAAAGTATTACATACAACTGGATTTGAACCCAGTATCATCTGGGCTCAAAAAGAAATGTGTCAATGCATTTACACCTGCTGCCACAGAGTCAGCAGGTGTGTTTCATACAATCAGTACTACCTCTCAGAATCTTAGCAATCAGCCTCGCATTTGTGCACTGCTTAACTATGTGCAAACAGGGAAAGAAATAGAACTGTGTATCCCGCAAGAGCAAACACTTTGCCAGCCATTGCACAAACCTGATGCTCACTGTTGCACTAAGCAAACTAAATATTAGCATGGATTATTTCTGTTTACTGTCCATTTAGTCTTCATTGCATGAAATTATATGTGGAAACATAGAAAAGTAAGGTCCTATTGAAGAATATGTCAGATATTTGCAATGCAGCCATGTGTTACCTCCTCCATGCATTGCAACCCTAGTCACTCAGTACTTGTTCACAAATATATCAACTACACTACATAAATGAATAAGAAATGTTGTGTGATATACCATGCACATCTTTAGAATGACAATGCACATTCAGATTTTCAAATACTTGTAGTAATGTAGACATCTGTTTTCATATAATATTAAAGCTCCCTCTTAAACTATACCTGCTCATTGGAACACAACCACAAAATACTACTCATCACACACTCATCAATCTGGCAACATGTACTACTTGAACTATCTTGAGAGTCACACATGCGTACACATCAATTTCATGCAGGCCTCGCAATATCTTATTTCCAACATCCAGTACTGATGTCATCCACCATAAGTTGTCCAGCAGCTTTGTAAGACTATTCCTTGTGCGGTGGTGCTTGCTTAAAGTTCTGTATTCTGTGTTGTTAGATAGGTAAGGGTTCTGTTTTTACTGCAGTCAAGTGTGTGTGTGTGAGTGTGTGTGTGTGTGTGTGTGTGTGTGTGTGTGTGTGTGTGTGTGTGTGTGTGTGTGTGTGTGTGTGCACGTGTGTATGTGTATGTGTGTGCGCGTGTGTGTGTGTGTGTGTGTGTGTGTGTGTGTGTGTGTGTGTGTGTGTGTGTGTGTGTGTCTAGCTGGCCAGAAGAGACCAAGACAAATGTGTATTTGACAGTTACCACTCCACTTCCATCCACTGACAGTATTTTGACACTTAAACAAACCTATACATCCATTTCATGCAGGCCTCTCAGCACCTTCTCTTCAACATCCAGTGCTGATGTCATCCACCATAAGTTGTCGTGCAGCCCTGTAAGAGTTAGACTTGTGCTATGGTGCTTGCTTAAAGTTCTGTGTTCTCTAGTCTGTGAACTTAGGTAGGGGTTCTGTTCTCACTGCAATCAGCTGGTGTGCGTGTGTGTGTGTGTGTGTGTGTGTGTGTGTGTGTGTGTGTGTGTGTGTGTGTGTGTGTGTGTGTGTGTGTATGTCTGTGCATGTGTGTGTGTGTTTGTGCCCTTGCTCAAAATAAAAGACTGCGTTTTACACCAGCATGTGGGGCAGTGCTATTAGCATTTTCTTCTTACCCTACACTGCCGATGTCATCTGCTATAAAGTGTTGTCTGACATTCTCCAAGTCAGACTTGAGCTGTGGCACCTGCCTTAAATACCGAGTTCTCTATTTGGTGTACTTAGATAGGTAGAGGTTCTGTTCTCACTGCATTCAACTGTGGTGTGTACACATTTGTGCCTTTGCTTGACATTACAGAGTGCATTTTACATCAGCATGTGGGAGACTGCTTTTAGCATTTTCTTCTCAATAAACTCTGCTGATGTCATCTGCTATAGCTGATTTTTGGATGTGCAGTAGTCACACCAGGGCAGGGTCAGAGACTGACATGGAGGCCAGGAAAAAGTCACCTCATTCTATAAGATACAGATTACAGTGACAGTGCTTTCAGTCTATCCACATACATCATGTCATGATTTATAGGCCTTGTATTTTCTTTGTGAGAAACCCCTGTGGTCTTTCCAGCTACTGCAGGTGTCTGGTGAGGTACATGCAAAAGGGATAATTATACTCTGTTAGTGCTCTGATGAAGTTCAAGTAAAATGCTGTTATATAATACTCAGATCTGAATATGATGGCCTGACTTATGAGGTGTACCACATAGCCTTTCCATACCACTGTGAACACTGGGTGGTTGAAGTTCAGATTACTATCTATGAGTGTTCCCCGGTCTTGAACTACTGAGTCTCAGCATGGGGGGTTGTTGTCAATGCTGTACATAGCAGGGAATTCCACTTTGCAGAATGTCAAAATAAATACACATTTTTGCTTTTATTTGTAGACTGTGTGACGGCACTAATCATTTGTCTGTGTTAGCCCCTCCTTTAGTATGTTATCATCTTTGGTTGACTCAATGATTGCATCCAATGTGGAAGAATCAACAAACTTGGTAAGCCAAAGTCTGTATACTTTATCCTGGACTAATGAGAAATACATTACAAACAACAAAGGGCCAAGAATAGATCCCTGGGGTACACCAGTGCTGACAACTCTACTGGTAGAAGCTGATTCACCAACCTTCACAGTATGTATTCTGTCGGTGAGAAAATTGGTTAACCATCTAGTGTAAGGCTTAATCCGCAGCTGGTAGAGTTCTCAGTGATACCTGAGTGGGGGATTGTGTCAAAACCCTAGTCCAGATTAATATAGGCAGTATGCGCTATCTTACCTTCATCCAGGTCTATCACACAGAATCAATGGGACCGACAATATCACAGATCACCTATAGCATGACTCACCACATGCACATTCCTTACATGGTTGAATACACATTTCAACACACCCGCCACACAGACTATGTTCCCATAGAAGGATGTATATCAACATGCATCCATGTGAGGTGGGGGGGCAGCACCTGATGTATCCATGTATAGACACATCTTGACTCTCCTCATCTATGAAGTAAACCAACATGTCATCATGGACCTTTTTAAATGGACAATAGTAATATGCCAGCTGTGTGCAACAGACCTATGTGAGTTGTTAATGCTACTTCCATGTCTGTTACATCTGTTAGATATCCTCAAAGAGGTCATTGAGGGCATGCATGATGACAACACTATCATCCTGTGGATGTTGACCAGGCCAGGGCATCTGACACAAATCTACACTGAGGTATTCACTCAACACTGTCAGATGTGGCCATAAACACCTATATCACCAAGTGGGTAGAGCAGTGGATCACATGCATGGCAACTAAATATGTTGAAATGTGAGAAGTGACCTATATCTCAGGTCTAGTGATCAGGTCTGTACATCAGAGTTGTCTGTTAGGCCCTTTCTTGTCCATTATCGAATTCACAGACATCACGAATGACATACAAATCCTGTGTTCAAACAGCTGTCTGAAGGACTACAGTTTGTTAGCAATCATTGACTTCAACTGTGATATTAATATAATACAGACAGTATCAACAAACACCACAGATTGCTGCCACAGCCATGACAACTCATGACATGAAACAAAACCATGGGGGGGATTTGTTACATTATGGAAACAAATGCACAACCCAAGGTTAATAAGGATAATGTAGCCATCACACCCTATAAGCAGACCAACTGGTATGTGACCAGTGTCCTTGGATAGATGGTAAGTGGAACATCCACCAGCATGTGGCCTCAGTGCTGACTACTCCCTTGTATGTAACACAACTACTGAGTATGTGAAGGACATCCACATCAAAGGCCATAATACCTTCATAGTTCACAGCCTTCATCACACCAGTAACTGAGTACAATGCACCCTTCTTCATGTACTTCCCTACACATCTTCCAGTGATGTGTAACTGAAATGTACCACCTTTACCACAGTGAGCTGTCACACATCTTATTGAACATATCTAGGTATTTTTTGTTGCATAAACATTACTGTTTGATGGTATGGACCACTCATTAAGGTGTTACAACAGATGCATTTGTGATACCTGTTCTGGTGATGCACACAGTACATACATAGCTGTTTAATAACATTGTTGGCATGGGTTACATTCATGACAGTCTGGATTGTGCCATATATATTTGCCATGCACACCAGTCAACTAGCCTGTAGTGAGCCTAATGTCACATACAGGTATAGCAGTGTCCCTCCTAACATTTCCAGCAGATGTTACAGTATCAGGACGGTGCGCTTGATTACACTCATAGTTTGCTGATATGTCATAATAGCCGTACAAGTGTGTTTGTGCAGAGCTATCTATGATCACTCAGAATCACATATGTTGTGTCACAGACAAAGAATTACTGGTGGTATTATTCTGATATTGTTCATGACTGACCGGGCATCTTTTACGGTTTCCACAAGCCTGTAACTGTGTCCCACATGTTCGTGACCTCTGCTGACATTATACTCATATTCAGGCAAATGTTTTTGCATAGCTTCACAATATGCACCTAAACCCAATTTTTTATAATATCTCTGGTAGATATACTCTGCATTGGTCATGTCAGGATGCTTATCTCACAAAGACATGTTCTCCATTGTTATGTCACTTTGCGTAACAGTCACATAATATATGTTTTCAATGTGAAGTCCGTACTGTAACATATTGACATGTGATTAGTGTACCTGCTACAACTTTCTTCCAGGGACATGCTGTACATTAGAATGTTTCACCTGTCCTCTTTCCCTGTATTCATTCCTACAATTCACCTCTGTGTCTCTGTTCAATAAACACAATTCCATTGACTGTTTATTTTAAATGGCAGTGCATGTACCCTTACAGAGCATTTACACAACTTTTGTACAGAATGCCTGGAATATGATTTCAAAATATTCTGCACTGCATACATTGTTCTGTACAGTGTGTGGACCATATACATTACTATATGTTAAACCCTGGTAATCATTGTTTCATTCTATGCAATCCCTCAAATTTAGTTTGCTCTGAGGTACACAGGTTTGTTATCTGTGTAGCTTTACACAGTTTCCTGGCTGGCAACAAAAATGTGCTTGTTTATGTTTAAACATGGTGCATGGCATGAATATGTAATTAGTGCTGCTTATCACCACGCAAATACATAAACTCCATGTAGGCTTCGTGGGAAGCCTACACAGAGTTTACTGAATCACAGGACTTCACTTTTTTCCCTAGAAAGTGATTAACATCTTCATGCTTATCATGTAACAAATATCTTTATTCAAAGGTCCATAGGTGCATAGAAGATTACTAGGCTAAAGGCTGAGGAACCCTTACAACAGTTTTACCCAGATTTTATCTAATTTTCTATCCCAGGAGAAAGATAACAAGAGTTAGTAAGCGGGGTTTTGACTATTTTTGCAGACTGTTTCTGTCGACAAGGGACATGGGTGCTACTGCCACTGTTTAAATATTTTACATTTTTCATATTTCTCTTGTACTATTCTCTTTCAAACTTACTAAATCTGTCCTCCTAACAATGCTTCATCATAACATTTTAAACAACTTTTATATAATAATTTCTTCTTTTTCTACAGAACTCTTTCAATACTTAAATATTATTTCCTATACTTCCCTTTATAGACTACTCATCAGCATTTCCACTAGTCATGAAAGGGAAATAGAGAAGAATAATCGGGTCTATATTAGAACACCGAACATTCAAAATTTCGAGTGTTCTAATATCGAACCCTATGAATCGAAAATTTAAAACATCGAACATTCAGAACAGCAAATATTTTCCTAGGGAAAAAAATTGCTGTTCCAAAACACATATGCACAACACAAGTACACCAAAGAAACAGCAATCCACACACATACACCTAAACTCTTACATCTAACCCTACACTAAACTATACATACACCACTAACTATCCACTTACCTTAACCCAAACCCTAACACTAAGGTCCGTCGTTATCGCACAGTCACCTCACTCACGCCCTAACCCTAACTCACCTATCCCGCCCTCACCCTCACGTGCACACAATTGCACACTTACCTGACCCGTGCCCTAACTCACATAACCCACCCTAACCCTCACGTCCACACAATCGCACACTTACCTGAACCTGACCCGTAACTTTCCACCACAGTGCTGAAAATACCGAAGCAACAGAAACGGACAACCAAATTCTTTCCCTAAGAAAAAATTCGGTTTGCTGTTTCTCTGATATTTTCAGCGTTCGCTGAAAACAGATCGATATTAGAACACTCAAAATTTTGAACATTCGCTGTTCTACTATAGACCCGAATAATCTCCCACAATATTGGAATTTCTTTTTCAAACTGTACGTATCTAACCTAAAAGTCGTTTTAGTCACTTTTCTTTCTTAAACCTTTTTATCTTTCCTATTTTCAATCTATAATGCTTAATGATCTGAAACATTAACACCTGAGACCACCAATTACACATCAACTCTTAGCAATCTCACTTAGTTCCAATAAACCTAAAACCATGAACATAGTCAATTGTTGCCTAAAGCCTATCTCTGAGTATAATTTCTGTAATTTCCCAACACCTCTTGCCCATATTCCATCATCTTACTATGTGCTCTACATCAATAGTAATTTCATCTGTTTGCATTCATAACTTACAGTTGAAATCACCTACTATGACAATATCCATTTATCGATAATATTTACTTTTTTAATTCTCAAAATTTATGCTTTCTCCTTTGCATTGGTATAAGCAAACATTGTTACCACTTCATATATACCTCATTCCTGAACCTAATATCACAAATAATATACCTAGCTGGTATAGCAATAATAACATCTAATGACTTGTTTTCTTTATTTTTAAATAAAATAGTTATACCTCAACAAATGTATTTTCCAGAACTCCACACTACATCATACCTGTAAACAAATCCCATTTATTGTTTTTGCTTCTTATTTCATTACCTAATATATTCTAAACAGATAATGTTAGTTGTTCATTCCAAACACCAGATTGTTACTAATACTTCATTTTCCTTATTCTTAATGCTGTTTACATGTAAAGAGTAACTGCTAACTTATTCGGTCCTCCTTTTTTGACATTTCCTTTATTTACTTTTTATTTATTTTATTTATTTATTTATGTTACATTTGTTTACCGAGATAGTCCGACTGGATACATGTCCATTTTCAGTGGAGGCCTGAAGAGAAAAGCTCCAAATAGACAAACTTACATAGATTACAACAAGAAGTTAGACAACATTAAAAAATATAAAACAAAGTGATTATGTCCAATGGTTTAATAGTGTTCCCTAGTAGGGACTCACAGTTCTCATGGACAGACACAATTAAAAGCAAGAGACGTCAGATTGGATATAGAGCTTGGTGATGTAGTTGCATGTTATGTTAGTTACAGATTATGCTTTCAGTTTATAACTTAATCAGGATTGATACATGGGCAAAGCCAGTTCACTTTGAGATACTGTTTGAATTTTTTTTTAAGAGACTTTTGGAGGATTGTAGGGTTATATAGTTTGGCAACAAATTCCAGGTTTTGCCAACAAAGTTGGCAAATAGGGATTCACCAGCAGAGTTATTAGCTTTGTGGGTTTGGAACAGTAGTTTGCTGGCTGACCGTAGAGATCTCAGGTTGCTATATGGCTTAATAACATTTATAAGTGAGGGAGAATCCTCAGGGTAGCACAGAATTTTGTGCGCTATTAAGAGCTGATTGAATTGAATTAAGCTGGGCAGTTCTAACCACTCTAGTTCTTTCAGATTCTGGCAGTGGTGGGTTCTATAGGTGGAGCCAGTGGCGAATCTGGCAATATGGTTGTAGCTATGGGACAGCTTACCTAGTTTGGATTTGTTGAGGTTTGAGAGTACAGGCAAGGCATATAAAAGAGTAGAGAGTAGGGGTGATTGGGCGATTGTAGTCCTAGCCAGTGGGGTTAAAATGTCTTGTTTCTATTCAGTGATCCAAGCTTCTTAGTGATGGTCTGTATGGTTTTGTTGACCTGTAGGTCAAATTTGAGATTATTGTCCATGATAAACCCTAGATGTTTGGTGTGTTGATCTGGGGAGATAGTGGTACCATTGTTAGATGTGACAGAGAATGAAAGTGTGGCAGATTTACTAGTGGGGGTGAAGAGTAGAAGTTTAGTTTTATTGGGATTCAACAGTATGCGTCGGTTGGCGAGCCAGTTCTCAATACTGTTAAATGTATTTTGGGTTAGGATTTGCAGTTCGGATGGGGAGGTGGCTGAGCAGATCAGAGTGGAATCATCTGCATAGTGAATACAGGTAGCTTTAGGGATAGCAGTGTGAAGGTTGTTGATAAAAATAGAGAAGAGTAGTGGACCTAGTATATAGCCTTGAGGGACACCAAGTGTGAGAGATAGCTGGCTGGAGAGTTTGCCCTGCCATAGTACTGCCTGTTGTCTACCAGTCAGGTAGGACTTGAACCATTGGATTGCATGCTTATTGAGGGAAATAGATTTTAGAGAAAGAATGAGAAGTTCATGGTTGACTATGTCAAAGGCTTTTGATAGGTTAAGTTTTTCTGTTACCCTTGCCCCAATACTTGTTTCAATATCTTTTTTTCACTTCTTAATCAACATTACTTTCATCCTGACTCAATATATTAATGTTAAATTAATTTTTAATGTTTTCAGTTACATTTGCCACAATAGTAACATTCTTCCTCCCACTTTTATCAGACATGTCTTTGTCCTGGTAGAAAATAGCTGAATTATAGTTCTATTCAGAAAGGTTCCTTAATTCTTATTCACACACTTTTACTCTTACATTGCATTGTTTTCTTTTTCATTGTGTTACAGTTCTATGCAGTAACACATTACTTGGCAAATATTCTACTTAGTAATACTATTACTTAAGTATTGTACTTAGCAATGCTACTACTTAGTAATAGAACAACAGTTCTAAATAGTAATGTTGGAAGTAAGCACGGTTGTTAAGTGTTATGTAACTGGTGGTCTCAAGTGTTAATTTTTCTGATCCTGAAGCATTATAGATTGAAAATGGGGAAGATAAAAAGGTTTATTAAAAATGGACAGGGATAAAAATGACTTACACGTCAGATACATAAAGTTTCAAAAATAAATCACATTATTGTGGGGGAGGGGATTATTCCAAGCAGAACAAAATTATTTTTTTAAAAAGCATAGTTGGAAAATTTTGCAGCAAACAAAATGACTTGAAATCTACTTCTCAAAATGGATCCAACCCCAAATGGATTAAAGCCCTGATATATATTGCTAAGTAACCTAAAGAACAATGATTTCATCCTAAATAATATGCCTGTTAATTGCTTTGTCTGATTCAGCCAAAATGCACACCATTGATCACCTTCAATGTTTTATATAATTACTTTCTGACAGAGACATCTCATAACTTTGTCCAGCAGTTGTCTCTTGCTAATGGTCTCAGCTCCCAGGCAGAATTAGCCTACTCTGAACATATTGCTTTCTACTTCCTTCTTCCTGTGAATCATTGAAAACAGATCCATCGCTTTTCTCAACAGGAAATCCCTTTCCTATCACCACTGTCCAGGGCAAATACATTTCATCAGGGAGTTATTTCTTCTCAATTAAAGGCTGCAACACTTTATTTTCTAGCCCACCTTCTGGAAGAACAATGAATATTGCTTGTGATAAATCTATTCCCATAGTATTTGTATTATTCATTACATTTTCTTTTGAAATTATAGCACTTCCATCCACAGAAATACCTCTTTCCTCACTCTCCTCCATGTTTTACCCTCCTTTTGCAAAAGCCCTCTGGCTCAGCCTACAGGTAAAGGGTGGAGAATACTTTCCCAATACCCTGTACAAATTTGTCCAAGTCAGTATAAATACCACCACTGGTCTTCCATGAAAAGAGGTCACTTGCTTATTGGGACTAACCTGGGCAATCAAGGATAGATAGACAGACAGACAGATAGAAAGAGCAATAGATTGATTTAGTGTGCCATTTTTTTAATTTAAAATAGAGATGGGAAATAGAGTGCTGTGGTTGGTTCTTCTGTTACCATCTTGGTCCTGCATTCTCTAGCGCTACTAAAAGTTGTATACTTCCACAGCGCCTTTTAAAAAAAAAATGATCTGGTTTACATGAAGGTCAGTTACATCGGGGGCTCTTCTGTTGTAGATTCTTGTTAGGGAGAGGGGTCTACTTTTTCTACTGCTAGCAAAGGCACAGTGGATTCAGTGTCTTATTGTGTTCTGAGGAAAGATAGTTTGTACCAATCCTTAGTGCGACATTAGATGTTCCATCCTCTTTAGAGACCTCTCAGTTTTTCATGTCTGGAGATTTATGTCTGGCACCCTCTCCTTTTTCTTTAGAATTTTTATTCTCTGGTTGTTTTGAGTTTGTTACCGCTTCCCCTGACTTTTTTGTTACCTGTTCCCTGACTTTTTCTTTCTATGAGGCTTCTGTTTTCTACAGCTTCTGGCTAAATGTCCATAAAAACTTGCAGAATTTCCTATATATATTTCCCTTTCCACAACTTACATGTCATCACCACCTGTTTTCTCATGGTCCCCCACAAAACATCTGTAGCTACCTTTTATTTTCTGAAGGGGCTGTAGGGTCTTCCTTTCCCTGTATGCTCACCCATGCCATGTTTCTCCTAGGGCTCTCTAAGACCACTCTGAGGTTCTTGCTACACTTAAACTTGTTAATGTTCATGACTGTTGGGAAATTCCTTTGTACACTTTTGCAGAAGGGCAAAGGTAGCACTATGTGCTGATTTTCTTAAAGATATGTCACCTAATGTCAAGATGCAGTCTGACAGAAGCATGACCACCCCCTTCCTATTGTTTCCATAACTCTTCTCATAGTTAAACATAGTGCCACTGCAATGTGGTTTAGTACCTTCCCAATCTCCACCTTTTCAATATAATATCACTGCTTGCTCCCACGCATACATAGTACTTCCACAGGCTTTATAAGGTTAATTATATTACTAGAATCTAACAGCTGTCATGTGTTTTCCTGTATACTGCAGTCATTAAACACACAGAAAACTTTCAGAATATGTTGGTGTGAGCTTAGATAACCACTTGTTCATTACAGTCATTACTAACTGTTTTAAATTCCAATCCCCAGTACTTCTGTCATTTGTTCTATACTATTTTCCCTCTGGGCTAACCACAACTGCAGTGCATGTTTTAATTCAGACAACAGGGACCTTAATATTCTGTTTTGAAAAAAGTTACCTCATGAAATTTTCAAGCTTGGGTCTCTGCTGTGACACAAGATCAAACAAGCAAGCATCTTTTTACTTTCTTATAGTCATTGTAGTCTGTAGAATGCTTGGTTGGGGTTTTCATCAGCTGTGCCAAAACTGTGCAAGTCCTGCTGGGTCTTTCCATATCCCCTGCCTGTGATCCATTGAAAGTAAGGGTCTATATTAGAACATCAAAGTTTCAAAACTTCGAATGTTCTAATATCGACCCCTATTCAATGAACGCTTACAACACTGAACATGCAGAACAGCAAATTTTTTCCTAGGGAAAAAAATTGCTGTTCCAAAACACATACACACAACACAAGCAAACCAAACAAACAGCAATCCACACACATACACCTAAAATCTTACATCTAACCCTACACCAAACTGTACATACACCACTAACTATCCACTTACCTTAACCCAAATCCTAACCCTAAAATCTGTCACTATCGCACACTCACCTCACCCGCGCCCTAACCCTAACTAACCTACCCCACCCTAACCATCATGTCCACAAAATCGCACACTTACCTGACCTGCACCCTAGCCCTAACTCACCTAACCTACCCTAACCCTTATGTCTACACAATCGCACACATACCTAACCCGCACCCTAACCCTAACTCACCTAACCCGCGCCCAATTGCACACTGACCTGAACCCAACCCATAACTTTCCACTACAGAGCTGGAAATAGCGAAGTGACAGAAACGGACAACCAAATTCTTTCCCTAGGAAAAAATTCAGTTTTCTGTAACTTCGTTATTTTCAGCGTTCGCTGAATAGGGGTCGATATTAGAACATTCGAAGTTTTGAAACTTCGATGTTTTAATATAGACCTGAAAGTAACTATGTAAGCCTCCAAATCCCCCTCCCCAGACAATGGCATCAGCAGTCACATGTCTGTCGGTGTTGTGATGGATCTTGTGTGTTGCTCCATGGTAATCTGCTCATAGACAATGCAGTAATAGGTGATTTTGTTAGGTAACATGGCACAAAGTTATGAAGAAGATATACTTTCCCAGGGGAAATATTCAAGCCTCCATTGCAGGTGCACTCTTCCAGGAACATATCAGAAAGCTAAAGTATAGCTACATTTGGTCAGTAAAATTGTGAAGCTTCAAAATACAGCATAGTGCAAGGACCATACAGGAATTCTGTTTAACTGGCAGTGACAAATTTTGTTGAGACTTACAAAAAATAGATTTTCTTTGCTGTATCCAGCAATGTGGAAAATTATTGCAGCAGGCATAAAAGTATTTTGTTTTACTATTAAAATGGAACTTAAAGGCTGGTTTTGCCAAAATGAAAACTTAATATCTATTGTTTATATCACAATTCCTTTATACAAATTCAGTTTCTTAATACAAAGTCTTTGGTTTTGCTCTTCTCCATGGAAAGAGATTTCAATTCTGTTTCTCTGGCAAAGACTCTTTGAAAACTGTATTTGCTCCTGAGCCATTGCTCTGAGACTCCAGTCCCTTCTCCAAGGGTGAAAACTCTCTCATAATCCTCCCAGATGTGTCTGCTTATTTCTTCAACTTCTGATTAGGGCTACATATCATATGCCTTATAGGCCTTTGTCGACACCTCAAGCTATCTGCCATACCCATACTTAAAAAGTTATCCCTCTAAATGGATCTATTTGCACATCATGCACAAGCGGTATCAGTACAATTCATGTTTATTAGAAATTCATACATTTTAGTGATGGAAACCACCATGCAAAGTCACATTATATGTATGAATGTATGTATGTACATTTATCTAACTAGCTACTAATTATCAAAATATATTCATAAACTGCATCTATGCTAACACCCTGTGCAGATTCCCCAATCTAATGCCCTCTGAACTCTAACTTGAGGTACACAAAAAAGTATTTTCAAAGCTCTTCTGGTCTAAAACTGTAGTAAACCACTTGTTACAAATTAAAAAAAAACAGCCTGCTGCATTTATAATGTGACACACAGCAGCTTTGGTTTTATAGGTTCATAGGTAGGTACTAGGCTATCGGCCCAACAAATATTGACAACAAATATTGTATCAACATTAATTTCTATAGTACTGTCATCTGCAGTTCACACTCCCTAACAGCCTGCATGTGCACACACAGATACACACACACACACACACACACACACACACACACACACACACACACACACACACACACACACACACACACACACACACACACACACACACACACACACACTGTGGAACTCTTTAATAAATATTAAAAACTGGTATAACTGTGGTAAAAAATCAGAGGTCAGGGAATACAAGTCAACTTTGTATTATAATGCACATAATGTGCAGCAGAACTCTAGAAATGCCAATCAAAATTCCATTTGAAATATGTATAAATATTATGTTTTCCAAATTTACCACAATGATTTCTTTTTGCACTTAAAAACATTTCTTTTTAACTCACTCATTATAAATCAGCATGAAACAGACATGCTTTAATAATTATTGCCTTCAGCTCTGAAGTTGAGTGGGAAATAACAAGGCTTGGCCATTATAAAAGCAGCTGGTTCCTTTGAGCCATACTCCATTAAAATTTCTTATCCATTTCTCAAGTTGATAACTATTAATACACCCCCTGCCAGCATGACATTTTAAGACACACCCCATACTACAAAGGTTTGTAGTCAAAAATGTAGTCCATCTTTTCCTTCCGACTCCTGCTGGCTTATATCTTTCTCTCCTTTTGTGATATCATAAACTGTTGCATGGCATATAGATTTAACATGTCAGGAAAAAAAAAAATATTGCAGAAGAGGTGGAAGAACAAATGTATTCACAATGCATTTATTATTTTTTTAAAGCAGAAGTCTACAGAATACTGTAGTCTAACCTCAAATTTATGGGTGGCATATTCTTATTAAACTTCCATCTGTGAGGTCCTGGAGATAGTCTGTTTGAATAATGCAACACATTTTCAAAATCAGCTTCTATGTCTACTGAAAATGGATATCAGCTGAAGGGACTGTGAAATGCTCTTCAAGTAGACTATGTTGAAATGAGTGAAGGTCCCTTTTGAGCAGTACACTTACCCAGATACATATTCATGAGGTAGTCACGAAGGAAAAAATGACAAGTATGTGAAACCTGATGAACTGTGGGCTATAGCTTCATTAAAGCTGTTTTACACAATTTACTCTTTTTCAATATTAGAAAAAAATAGAACAAGTAACAGAATGATAAAACAAAGGGCAGAAATCTCACATCAATTAGAAAACCACTTTATAGCAGGGATGACAGTAACAACATAGAGGGACCTAAGCACTCAGAACAGCTATCACCAAGGAAGTATGGGAGTTTGTAAATGAGGACAGGCTAGTGCTGGTTGTGATAAGATACTTATAGCAATCAGTCTGAAAAAAGCAGAAAATTGAACAATACTACTTATGGAAATGGACATTGAAGGCAGTCTGTCAAACATCACAATTCACAATTCTGCAAGAGTCCATCAAGAAATCACCAACAATTTTCTTTCCTGTGATTTTTTAGAAAGCCTGCTGTTAAACAGTTGATCAAATTAGGGGAAATAAAATTGTATGACATGGAGCTCTCTATCTCTGAGGTACATTCTCTTGGTAGTGATAGTAATAAAAGAACAGTTTGTGCATGGTGCATGGTGGTAATTTTGCAATGTTTTTGCTTGAAGCATAATTGCTTGTAACTCTGTTTACTTGAGTGTACATTTCAACAGTGTGTGTTCTCAGGCTGGGGAACTGAGATGAGTGCTCTGTAGTTTTGAGGATTTATAGTGGATCCATTCTTTACACAATTTCAAAGAGAAATTCCCTGACCATCAGTAGCTCACAAGAAAAAAAAAAGAAAAGCTGAATGGAATAATACCAAATTATTTTCTCCGAATAATACCAAATTGTTTTCTCCATAGCAAATAATTGCTGGTGCAATTTATAACTGTGCACCGGCAATTACTCACATTCTAGGGAAATTTCTCCCGTCTTCAAGTAAATGTGGCTATGGACTTGGTACATATACGTCTGGGGGTGTGGTTGGCTTTTTCCCCAGTCAAAGGTTGTAGGAGGGCATGCCCCTCTGAAAATAAAAGGACGTTTTTTGCTCTTTTGGTTTTCGGTGAATTTTTATTTTATTCTGTTGAAGCATCGACTTTCAGTAAGTTGGCATTTCATAGTAGAACCCATTGATACACTCCAGCATTTTTATTACTATCTCCCCTTAATAAGTTATGCTGCATAATAATGGTAGTACCACTCAAATGTGAAGCATTATACATTAGATGATTTTATATTTTTTATATTATTTTGGCTTCTTGTATTATTTGTATAATGCACAAATAAAATTGTATTACCATTTTACTTTTATACCCTGTTTGTTTGCTCAAATGTTCTTTGAGCTCAGGTTGTAGCTGAAAAATGTCATCAGATGAGCCTACCTACCCAATCGACAATGAAAAAAAAGCCAGTACAACTTATTGAAAATCAGTGTATTGAACGTACACAGCAGTAAGTACAAAGTGGCTAGTTGAAGTAGTCAGTGTTGCTATTGTGACTAATATACCTAACAACGAATGTGGAATGTGAAGCAGATATGAGTGAGGTACCCAGTTGGCATATCTAACTATTATAAACAGTATGCAGGTCTAGCTTTTGGTAACTGTGACTCCATAGGTGAAAAGGCTCCATGCCCCCCTCCCCCCATGTTTCAACACATTCTGGCTTACTCACATTATCCAAACAATTTTTTTATTCATTACCTCACAGTTTGTTTTACTTTTCACTTTTCTTCCTGCAATTATTCACTTGTTCTTTCAACATGCTCTACCTAAGCAAGACTACTGTCTCTGATAACTGTGGAGGAAACAAGTGTGTTAAGCTGAAAGTCTGTGGACCTTGAAGCTATGGGGGCTCTAAATGCTCTGAATTGCATTTCACTGTTTTTTAAACAACCTTTTTCATTAATTGATTGCCTGAACAAAAACTATGATAAAAAAATAAATTTAGTTGTACTCTTCGACTTTGTTTTTTTTTCTGCATTCTTTCAGCTAATGCTAACTAACCAAGTCTACACTGTACTAACTACAGTAATGCAGTTGTCTGAGGAATCTCAAAAGCCGTAAAGTTTCTAGATACTATGAGATGCATCTTAGAGAGTTTAAATAACCTTTTTATCCAACAATGGCCTGAATGAAAACCATGATTAAGGAAAGAAATTCAGTCTTACTCTTCAACTTTGCTTTTTCCTTCATCTTTTCAATGCATCCTGATTGACCGACGCTACCCTCTAATAATTAAATTAAGCTGGACATTGGGATGGAGAGGCTACTGCGGTGGTGGTGCTGCGGTAGCGTTGTCGCCTCACAGTAAGACGTTGTCCTGTTCGATTCTCACCTAGAGCATATTCTGTGTGGAGATATGCGTGAATGGGCGTACCTTCGTTGAAGGTTGTGTGTCAGAGCAGGCAACTCGGCACATAAAAATCTACTGCCAATCATTAGCAGACCGGAGTTCCGCTGTGGCGACCCCTAACCGGGAAAAGCCAAAAGACACAACAATTGGGATGGGGTGGCTGCTAAGCACCCAGAACCAGGGGGTTTTTGTATATTCTGAGAAGCATTTCAAAGCTTTTTTCCAACCATTTCATCCAGTGATGGCCTGATCAAAAATCATGTGTTTGTAAAAAAAAAAAAAAAAAAATAGTACTTTTTCTTTTCAGGGAAGAAATAAGTTGTATCCAAATTTTAATGCTCAAAGCAGTTCTCAGTAAAATGAAAATAAAAATGCTTGTGAGTATGCATATGTCATAACTGGGAATAGTACCTACTCCCCCATCCCCCACCTCACTATAGGTACTCAGTTTCTGCTTATCCCCCTCTGGCACTAAATAGGGATTAAAATTAAGGTTAGATACAAACAGTCAGGTTTTAAGCTTCTGCTGCTGCTCTCATACATATATACCTCATGCCTCCTCATCCCGTACCCGAAAAGACAGCCACCTTCTATGTATCCTTCTGATGTCAGACTGGGACAAAACTTTAAAAGAAATAGAACATAACATATTTGTTCCCAGGCATATATAAACAGCATGCTCATCTATTCTCCCTAAAAGATAAAAAATAGCTACCTATATATGCATCAGATGGTTGACTGTGAGGAAAATGTAAAATAAAATAGATTACACCACTAATTCCAACTTGTTAGTTTTTAAGACAATAAAATGTTCCTTTACAAGCTATAATGGCTATCTTTGCCCCCCCTCTCTAAATTTAATCAGGAAAGTTAAAGAAATAGTGATTATACTGTCACCAGCCCAAGACAAGATATAGTGATCTCTGAGCTTTGGTAGGAATGTTAAAGAAATATTGACTTCACCCCAACCCACCCTGACAAGTATAAAAACCTTCTGTGTACACCTATGAGCAGGGTAGATTTTAAATTAGATGGTGTTCTTGGCAGATGTGATAGTCCAGATCACCCCCCCATACAGTTTTCGTGTGTGTGTGTGTGTGTGTGTGTGTGTGTGTGTGTGTGTGTGTGTGTGTGTGTGTGTGTGTGTGTGCGTGTGTGTGCGTGTGTGCGTGTGTGTGTGTGTGTGTGTGTGTGTGTGTGTGTGTGTGTGTTTGTGTGTGTGTGTGTGTGTGTGTGTGTGTGGGGGGGGGGGGGCCCTCCAGAACATCTGAAGATTATGGTATTCTGTAATGCATTCATTCTGCTTTTTTTGTCTGACAGATAACTGTTAAACTGAACAAGTGACAACAGGGTCAGTTTCTGTCATCCAGACAACCCACACCAAGCAGTTATTGGTACTTTTATGTACAATCCAGATGTCTGATCATGTTACAAGAGGATGATAGTGCAATTTATTTCACCTTTGTTCCAGACAGCTGCCACAAATTAAAATATTATACATTGCTTCAAATAATCACATTAGTTCTGGAAATGCAAATAATAAGCAAACTGCAGCAGACAGCTTGTAATTTTCTTTTACAGAAGACAGCCACAGCTGTTATACCTCCTCTACCTAAGCATATTGGGTGTCCAGCGAAGTAGTTTAGTTTACATCTCACAAATGCACACTAGTCCTGCTAGGCCAGACAATGGGTGCTTAAAATGACCAAATGACAAGAGGATCAGTTACTTTCTTCTCGCCAACTCCAACCTCCATGTAGCAGTTACAGCCATGATATCTGGCAGCTATGTAATATCATTTCACCTCCACTGTCCACACAAACAAGTTGCCGCATATTAAAGTATTCCAGTCCAAGTTACTCCACAGAAATCACAAAGCCAGATTAATATTGTCAAAAATATCTGGTTAATTATTGACAGCATAATTGGAAAGATTGTAATAAAATTCATCTCACCATACCAATCCTGTCATCTCAACTGTCTACACAAATCACAATGTCTGAAATGTTGCCCAAAAAGAAATGGTTGATCACTGCTAACATTATTGTAAGAATTGTAATAAAACTAATTTTACCCTGCCGTTCCTCTAATCTCAGCTATTCACACAAATCACAAAGTCTGAAATATTACCCCCAAATATCTGATTGATCACTGCCAGCATTATTGTAAAAACACTTTTCTCCATACCTCTCAAGTATACTTCCTTTGCATGTTAAAAAGTCAGTTTTCCATGATGTTCCAGCATTCCAGATTGAAAGAGTCCATTACACATTTATTTTAATCATCCTTTGAGCTTTCTCATTGAAGTTGTTAGTAAGATGTTAGCATTACACATTTTATCAATTTCTTCCACATGGCGGAGATGGAAATTTGAGAGCTATGCTTCTCTCACCAATACCATGCCATTCCTCTCCACTCTGTCCATTGCACCTCTATTTGAATGCTGTTAAGTCATAGGAGTACAGACCTTGGCAGTATGAATGTAACATGACTTAAATCAAAGTGAATGGGAACACTGCCCCCTCCCCTGGAACACTGCCGCCCCTCCCCCTAGAACACTGCCCCCTCCCCTGGAACACTGCCCCCCCCCCCAGAGAACTCACTCTGCTGTGCTTTTCCTCATATCTTCTTTCTTTTACTTTTGCTTTTCTACCCAAATGTTACTCAAAAATAAAGTCCAATGTTCCTTTGACAACCTAATCTATTATGTCAACGTTTGATTGTCTTTAATGGATTGTTCATAAATTAGACTCCATTCACTCCTTAAATCTAGTTAAGACAAAAAATCTTAGGTAAAAAAAAAACAATCCAGTGTAAGAACTTAGCAGCATGTAATTAAACTAAAAAATATATATATATCTAAAAAAAATTGCTGACATGCCACAACAGGACAGACAACAACTGCCAAGATCAAAATATGCTAAGCACTTTCATTCTTTAGCTATTTGAACAAGAACTTTATCAGACCAAAAATCATCAGTTCTTAAGAAGTTCTTGTTAAAATAATTAAAGAACACAAAATCTTAAGTAGTCATAAAACTTTTCATAAGATTTTATGCACTGGTTTCATCATGGCATTATTTGTATAAATGGTTTCTCCTTTTCCTTGACAGGGTAAACAAGACATGACACAACACATTGGATGATTTGATAAGTGGGAAACTCAATGACAGTCTTTACAATATGCTCTTGATGCAAGGTCCCTCAACAAAATGGCTCAGACTGCTTTAAAAATGCACATTTGATAGTTCACTCATATAACACACTTAATTGCCACTTAGGTGAATATTTCTAATTCAGAGATTATTTTGTTTTCTATTTAATGATTCAGACAAATCACCAAATTTACATTCTTGTACTCTGAATCAGCGAATACACATCAATAGTGTTTTTCTTATTAATCTGCTAATTTCTGTTAAAATAAAGAAATATCATACATGCTTTGGCTTCCAGTATACCTATAATAAACTTTTGAATCTTCAAATGTGACTCTGTCCATCTCATTAAAAGTAAATGTGTCAAATACCTTGATGGCTTCACCATCTGCAGCATAGACAAACATGGTGCGGTGGATCCATTTTGATTTGTTCCTATGGCCACTTGCAATGAGATGCAGCTTAAGATATTGAATCCAAGGTGCCCAGTCAGTGAAATTTCCCTACAGCATCAGAAATATTGGTGATTCTTGGGTCATCATCTCAAGCAAAAAATGTAAGAAGCAAAGACAAAGTATGTTGATGGTTTAGAGGAGTAAGGCAATTAGACATTTTTGGGAGATCAAGATATGGATTAACAGAGTGGTACATATGAAAGAAGCAGCAATCAAAATTAAACCAATAGTAATCCTGTAAGGACCTTAGAAATGGAAGCAAGATAAATACTTATTACATTATTAGCATTTACCACTCATATTTCTTCGCATATGGAATTCAAGAGAGACACAAACTGTACACAATAAATATAAAAACTAACCAATTAAAATAAAACATTTATGAAACTTTTCAATTTATAACGATGTGTATCTTCTGCTCTTTAAGTTGCTCTTTAAACTCATTTATTTCAGAATATTCCTGTTCTGTCACTACAGTCTTCATCTGCCTCCCTTTAAACAGTGGTGCAATATTAGAGTTACCGTCTAATGGAATACACTATATCACCTTTAATAAAATTACATTAATTTTCCTTCTGCAAACATAGCTTGCAATGCTGTTAGCATTTTTATTCACAGACTTTTTGTACTGATGTTTTTTAATATAGATTCTAAACAATATAAAAGGTTCATACGCAAAGAACAATTTATAACATCTAACAGCTTTAGAAATTATTACTGCACTTAAATAGTTGACACAATGTCTACAATAATATGTTTACCACTGATAGAATGTAAACCTGTTTCCATTATATAACAAGGCACACTGCTGTCTCATAGTACATGTTAATGTTTTCTATATATTCATGTGACTAAAGATAAACATCAAAGATGTATTTTATTTATTTCTCTTTTGTTAACCATGCAACCCTGTAGAGCCTACTAGATATTCCATCAAATTATTACCTCTCTTGAACATAATTTTAGGAACTTTTCTTACGAGAGATTTACTTTTGGCACCACTTTATATGTGCCAGAATATATTAAGCATGGTACATATTGTCAGTTTAGCAATATGAATAAAATAACTGTTGTTGTTCTTAGCATACCTATTTTCTCATCTTCCAGGGATAATAATGGGGTTAACTACTTCTTTCCCTAAAGCTATAACTAAATGTCCTAATTGCCATATCTTGGGGTTAACTACGTGTTTCCTTAAGGATATAACTAAATGTTGTAACTGCTATATCCCCTTATAACAATCTATTGATCATACTGTCCAGTTACTCCTTAAACTCACTATTATTAATGGTATTCCTAGCAAGCCAAAAACAAGACCTCTAACAATATTTGCAGTGAGTCTGCTTGGATGAAAAAAGACAAACTACCTGCTATGTCGCTTTGATGAACTGCATGACTTGTATAATTTATTCTCATTTAAGCATTTGCAGTTACTCTTGTGACGGAACAAAAAAAAAAAAAAACAAGCATTGTTCAGAATAATATTATTAGTGGCTTGCTAGTATTAAAAGTTTCTATTGACTACTTTTTCTTCTCCTGCTGTAATTGTTTAATGTGTAGTATGTCTTTGCACTCAGTTGCTTTTAGCTATTACAGTCAATGCAACTGAGCTCCAAGCTACTAAATTAAACCACAGTTCTGATCCCTAGGCTACCAGTAAAGTTTTTTTTTCCATAACTTTGAGCTGATATTTTAACCTGTGTGCCTTGGTTGTGGCATTTATTCTCTTCTGAATATTTTTATTTGGTCTTGTGGGAGAAAGAAAATGAGTAGCATTCAAAATGTTATTTTGCTATTAGCTTGCTAGCAGTAAAAGTTAGCTTGCATTAATTTCTAGTGCACTGCATTGTGCCAAGCTGCTGTGTACTATGTTGTGAACACTGGGTGCCATAAAATAACCAGGTAACACCTGTTCTTACACTATTTTAGGTGTTCATCTAGTAATTTAGATGGTACTCCATTCCACTTTCAATCAGAGATTTCCAAATGTACTCGGACTTCAAATAACAGTTCAAGGAAAATGTCTTCACACAAACTGCAACTTTACTCACATAGGTCATGTTACATGTATCCTGCATCTCTCTCTCTCTCTCTCTAGAAACCTCATTTTAATGAACTCTGTAACAAGTGAAAATTAACTTGCATGATGACGCTCATATCCTCCAAAGGGCCTATCTCATCCAAACTGATGGTGTTATAACCACAAACCAAAGCTCAATGCCAGGAAATGTAATATTGTCCCCTTTGAGAAATCTGCTATATGAATCTTGTTATTAGAGCCCTAGGTATGTTCATAGACAATGAACTCTGTTTTGACCACCATATATCTTTTTCATTAGGAAATGCTTCTTACTAACCCAACTAATTGCTCAGAGCATATAATCCTGGTCAAAGTAAGTAATTGTTTCTCTCTACATCTCCATTACAAAACCCATAACAGAATATAATGCACCCTTCGCCATTCAGCTATGCATGCATATTACCCAACTTCAAAGCCCATAATAGTTTCTGACCAAAATAATATCAGGTATGAGTCACCTAAGCTATATTGAGAATCTAAAAACCCTGTTACTTTGCTCCATGTCTTACATACGTATAGATGGTGATCCATACCTGGACTACAAGGCTGCAAGCAACCCTATCTTGCCTGACTTCTTACATATTCGTAAAACTGACATCTCCGCAAAGACTCATTCTAGGGACCCTAATCTGAATCATTATCTAAACAGAACCTCTTGACAGCATGATATTCCTCTCAAAGAATACCCTACCAACAGAATAAGCTTCCATTTCTCATCATACAAAGAGACTCCATAACTCACTTTAGAAGAAACTGGTAAAGCAGATGGGGGCCTATAAATGTAACCCTGGTCAATTTCCTTGGATGCTTATGGATAAAAGGAGAAACTAATTGGAATTGTATGGGCTAGGCTACAGATGGTCTTATGAGCTGATTGCGTATTGAAATCCTATAAAACAATGAATGAAGCTAACTATTGTATTGCACAGCCTCCCATATAACATGGACTACCTACATATCTCATAATGTTACTCAATGTTAAAAAATTGATACTGACATATTTAATCACAAAAGAAAACATTGATCAAGAATTCAAGCACTATGTTTTTATAAACAACTATATTTCCTTATCTGGACAAGATTATATAGTGACCTCAAAGCTACATAACTTTGGAACAGTTGGCAATAGCACAAACTGTACTATTCAGAACTTTAAAGGTAAATATGACTAACCATCGTATGGTTCCCGAGATATCTTGCCTAGTATTGCTTCTTGTAAATTTTGACATGTTAGGATCTCCTATGCTTCACAACAGAAGTGCTTCATTAATATTAATTTTAATTGATTACTCTACTCCAAAGATTCAGCTTTTGATGAAGTGGCACTCAGAATCATCATATGTTCCATTAAGAAAATATTTATTTTAAAAGGGATTAACTATTTAACTATTCCAGGTTTCCTATTTCATCTACATTAATAAAATGGATTCTGTATAACTATATAATCATTCCAATTACTCTGTTTCAACTACACTCTAAAAGGAACATTACACAGCACATGAATCCCTCCCTGAAATTAAAGCATCTATCAAAATAAGATAACTTTTTTTATAAAAAGTGCACCCTATGAGAAAAATCTTCAGCATATTTCTTTAATATATATAACTATATTCCAAACATGATAACTTAAAAAGTCTTCAGTTCTTTTGTCATATGCAAACCTGTGTTTGTTTCTTTCCCTACCTTTGTAAACATTATATCACAATCTGTTAGCCTCCCCTACCACTCTCCTTTAGTTACTTCTCTGCCATCCTTTGGCAACATACTGTTCTTATTCCCTATATTCTTTTAGTTCTAAATGATCTAGACAATTCCACACAGACTTCTTTGTCACTTTTTTGTACTATAACCTCTTCTCATCTTCCTGCTTTACTATACTTCCCTAAGTCTGTAACGTCTTAGCAAATTAATCTTAGTTGAGATCTTGAGCAAATTTCTCTGCACTTATATGTTATTTATTTAACATTTGTTGACCAGGAAAGTTCAGCTAAGACAGAGCCTATTTTCAGCAGAGACCTGGAGAGAAACACTCCAGATACATGTCTTTGGCATATGGGAGGAAACCAGAGTGCCTGGAGGAAACCCATGTGAACATAGGGAGGACATGCTGACTCCACACAGAAGGCACCCCTGCTGAAAATCAAAGCAGAGAACCTCTTGCTGTGAGGTGACAACATTAACTGCTGCACCAATGCACCACCTCACTTTGTGGCAGTAAGACTGACAGCAATCACTTCTCCTGTTCTTTCTGCATCTTTTTTGGTCTCATGTAATTCATCATTCTACTGTTATAAACTATATCCATATACTGAAATGTCACTCACTTCCCTTCAGATTCACTGCGCTGCTTTCCTTATAACCCTCCCAACCCCACGTATGCACTTATCTTCTTTAAAGTCTTAACAAACATTTAGCTACCCAATGTGAGCTTAGGTATCTTTCTTTGTCATTTGATTTCAAAGGCAGAAAATGTGACAAGGACCACTTCTTTTTTTTCCATCTTGTCACATCGCCTCTTTACCTTTCTTTGATAAGCTTTCACGTACATACATGCACCTAGTTCTAGATATCGACCTCAACATTTGCAGTCTACCTTTTTGACACAGTCTGACATCCTGTCTTAATAAAAACACTTCATTATTTTTTAGGCCTTGCGCTGTGTCAAGATGCAGATAAATAACAATATTCTGCATCACTATATTCTTTACCCCAGTTATTTTCCCTCCCTCAAATTTAGATTTTTTTCCTGTCATGTCTTTCCACTGCACATCTTACTTTTTTCTTATTCATCCTAATTTTTGTTCTGAAATCTCTAACTTTTCCTGGTGCCTCCTTCTTTTTGCATACTCATCCTACTTTTTCCTGATACATCCTACTTTTTGCATACACCACTTAGTTTTTGCTGAGCTTTTTACCATAATTTGTTAAATTCACATTGTACTACGCACATTTCCATCCATATCACTTTAACCTTTGTCTTCATATTTTTGTTGTTCCTGTTGGCTTTCTAACAACCCTAAAACCTACTTTTCCACCTCAATATTTTCTGTTTAAACTTTCTAAAACCCATTTAAATTTATTTAATTCATCCTATTGTTCCATACTTCCTAAAACATATATCACCTCCTTCTTAAACTCCCCCATGATACTTCAGCCTAGCCTCTGTGTTCAGATAAATAAAATCCCTACACTTCTACAACCAGAACTTCATGGGGTCAGGGTGTCACCCCAGCAGCAACAATCATCTAGACACAAGGATCACACTGCTGGCTGGCTAGTCCTGCAACGGTTGTTCTTCCGCAATGCACGCTTGCATGCATACTCACATCTATGACCAATTTAGAGTGTCCAATCTGTCTACTGCATGTCTTTTAAAGTGGAAAGAAACCAGAGCACCCAGAGGAAGCCCATGTGAATTCAGGGAGGACATGCAGACTCCACAAAGAAGGCATCCCAGTTTAGAATCAAACCAGAGAACCTCATGCTGTGAGTCAACAGTGCTATTTACTGTGCTACTGTACAGTAGGTTAAAACCTTATCTAAATAAACCTGCGTAATACTTTCATACACTATTTGTCCTTCCCTAAAGCATGCTTACTTCTGCTTTCCATAATACCCTCTACTCACTGAACCTTCTGTAAATAATTTTACTCCATCCAATTACTTTACTCGCATTTATAGATGTTTGTCTCATTTATTTATTTTGCATGTTAACTCAAAGCTGAATGTAAATATCTACTCTGTGAATGCATGAATTCATTTATTCCATATTTTTTAAAGTTGATATTTTTTCAAGTTCTGTACTTTGGCCTGCTCATGGCTGGATGAATTTTAAACAACAGCTCACTAGTTAGCAAAGCAAATAAAATTAAATAAATGACTGCATTTCGTAAAGTACAATGGAGTCAATGTACAGCTGCTATAAGTATCCATACTTAGCAAAACTAAAGAGGGAAATTAATAGTTAATTTATTCTGAGATTAATGAAATGTGCATGACTTTCTGCAAACAGAGAAAATGCAAGTACATTGCTTTTTAATGGGTTACTTTGTGAACAATATTTGACAAAACTGAGTTCTTGATAAGATAGACTGTGCTAAGAAATTGTTCTTGTTAAGGTTTGATAACAACAGGACTGTTAAAGCAGATTCACAAGAGTCTATCATGACATGTAACCTTCAAGTGCAGGTATGTGTTGTGCGAAGAACTGGAGTTTTATAGTTATTGTTCAGCAAGTTATGTGAAAGAACCTCTCTTTAAGAACTTTTAAAATAGATTTGAGTGGTACTGAGGTAAAATAAATGTGTTCTCAAGTTAAGAAAAAAGACACTAATAGTATTGCTAAATATATGACACTTGTTTAATGATTCTGATTCATTCAGACAGTCTGGTTTTAAAAAATTTAGAGAAAGTTGCAACAGTACCCCAGTGGACACCCAATGTGGCCTATACCCATAGACTACCAGTAATAACTTAGTCTTATGTCACCATTAGATTAATCATATTTTTATATATTTTATGCCTCTGTCCCTCTCTTGTATACATTGTCACTCTACCTTGAAAGAGAGATAACGAAGCCTTCATTGTTATGGACAGTTACTGAGTTTTTTTTTTTTTCCATTTTTTTTATTTTTCTCCTTTCTGTCACTTATCTCCTGTTGCATGCCAAATCAAGTGCTCAAAAGATAACACATTTCATGCATTTAGTGTGGGGGGCAATACTCACTCAGACAAGTAACAATCCCAGGTGTCCTTTTCTATTTTACTTAGGATGTTTTCCTATATGCCCCTGTCACCAATGGAGAATTATTTTACGTTTTTATTTTTTCTGCCTCAATGACTGTTTAGTCCCCCTTCTCTGTCCATTGGCTCTTCCAGTCTAACTTCTCTGAGGCATCCTCATCTACAAGAGGGAGATCAGAACCAGGGAATGCAGTTCTCATCTTTTGGGGAATCTGAAGATAATTTATGTACTTCCTAAGCCCGCGTATGGAGGCTAAAGTAATACAACTGAAATTGAGCTTAAAATACTGGCCATCTTTTGCATGTGTGTTTATACACAGATGCACCTAAATCCTTCTGTGGTCTGCCAATCTACAGTATCTATTAAGCCCAATGTACTGCTTCTCTCCATTGGCCTTTACTATGTGGCAGCAGTACCGTTCAGCAAGCGTCTTCCATCCAATCAGAGTTGGGACAAAAACCTTACAAGCAGCCATTCCTATCTCCATAGCTCATTTCTTCAGTCTAAGCTTTATTTACATCTATCATACAGATGTCCTTTCCATTGAGATCATCAGTGGGATAAAGAAACATGCTCCTGTTGAAGACACACCCTTTTTCACCACTCTGAGAAAGATGAGTAGGAAAAAAATCTCATCACCTCTCTTTCTGCCTAGGTAACCCACTGACACCTTAGCTGCCAGTCAAATTTGGGTCACTGCCAGCAACAGCATACAGCCTGACCCTACAGTAGTCAACCAGCTGTAGAAAAAGTAAATACCTACTGACTACTTAACTGCCTTCTTTCTCTGGTATTTGAATCAGGAAAATGGCAGATCAAAGGCAAACATATGAAACTGTTTGACTTAAGTTTTTCTGAATTGAATAACTGTTCATGTGACAGTACAAGTGAAACTTATTTCAAACTATAACCTAATCAGTAGTGATAGTTGGAAGTAAGATCTGTTTCTCAGAAAACATTCATGAGCAACTTAAGTGGCTTTATCTTTAATAGTATCTGAGTGTTAATGCAATGTTCCTGCATCATCTAAAAATATAAGTGGTCAGCTCTACTGAATTCTCCAATTATAGGCCAAAAGCTATACTCTCTCCACTTGCAAAGATTATGGAAAAAATGTATTCATAGACAACTCATGCACAACCTAATCCAAAATCGCCTTATGGCAGACACTAAGCATGGCTTCCATCCTCATCACAGCACTACTTTATCCCTCCTAGCCTTTACTAACACCATAAATCATAATCGCAACAATAATTATATATCCTCAGCCCTCTTTTTGGATCTTTCAAAGGCATTCGATATTGTTGATCACCAACTTTTAATCCACACCCTGCAAACATTCTGTCTAGATACTGGAGATCTCCAATGGTTTCAATCTTACCTGAATGGTCAACAGCAGGCTGTCCTCTGGCAGAACAAACTCTCTAACCTTCTACCTAACACCCTTGGAGTACCACAAGGCTCTATACTAGGGCTCTTGCTGTTCTCCATCTTCATTAACAACCTTTATACTGTCATCCCAAAAGTCAGCTGCATCCAATATGCTGATGACTCTACTCTAATTTGCTCAGCCACATCTCCAGTAGAGTTATGGTCAGCTACCCAGACCACCTTTAATACAATAGAAAACTGGCTTTCTGAACATTGTCTGATCCTAAATCCCAAAAAAACTAAAATGCTGTTATTTTCACCAACACATAGGTCTACCGCTTTCACCTTTACCATAAAATCAAATGATGGCACATTAATCTCCCCTGACCCATCTACAAAACTATTAGGTGTCATCATAGACAACAATCTCAAATTTGACCTACATGTTAACCAAACTATCAAAACCATCAATAAAAAACTAGGGTCACTTTACAGAATAAAAGCCTTCCTAACCCCTCCAGCTAAAATTGCCATAGCTCGCTCTCACCTTCTTTCAACCCTTCTGTATGCATCCCCTCTACTCTCGAATTTGAACAAGACTGTCCTTAACAAACTCTCAATTTGCTACAACCACATTGCCAGGTTTGCCACTGGGCTGCCTTTTAGGACACATCATTGCATCGATCTAAATCAGCTTGGTTGGCTTGAACTACCCAGCCTAATCCAGTATAACCAACTGATTATGGCCTATAAAATCCTCTATAATCCGGACAATACTCCTGCACTTAAAAATATTATCAACCCCTATAACAATCCTAGACCGCTTCGATCCTCCAACAAACTACTAATTCAGACTACAAAATTAATAACACAGCTGGTGATTCTCTCTTTGCAAACTCTGTAAGTAGATCCTGGAACTCTCTTCCAGCTGATATTACCTTACTTTCCACCTTAGGTCAATTTAAAACTAGACTCAAACAACATTTGTCACTTAACTGGCTATGTCAATGTATCAAGCCTGGCTAACTCTCTCTAGAATGTGTAAAAATCTGTTAACCTGTTTACTGTGTAATTTAATTTAATCCAGACTTGTGCTCAGGATTAACTGTAACCTGTGGAACTTGTTTAACTTGCTTACTTATTTAATCTCTGTAAATAGTCTGTTTGTAATATGTAATGCTGGTATTATGTAATGCTGTATCTGCTTACCCATGGAGCTTTTCTCCCCGGACCTCCGCTGAAAATGGACATGCATCCAGTCGGACTATCCCGGTCAACAAATGTAAAATAAATAAATAAATAAATAAATAAATAATGTCTTTAAGAATCAAAGACTGTGGAGAGTATTTTATAATACCAGTGATGCAGCTAGTTATGAGCCACTCTTTTATTGTTAAAGTCACAAACTTGTTGTATCTTTCGGCTTTTCCCGGTTAGGGGTTGCCACAGCGGAACTCCGGTCCGCTGATTGACAGTAGATTTTTACGTACCAAGTTGCTGGCTCTGACACACAACCTTCAATGAAGGTACGCCCATTCATGCATGTCTCCACACAGAAGACGCTTTAGCTGAGAATCGAACAGGACAACGTCTTACTGTGAGGCGACTACGCTATCGCAGCATCACCATTGTTAAAGTCACAAACTAGAATTCATAAAGAGGAATTTAATAAGAGCCCATATAAATAATCAGGAACTTATATGAGGTGAAGCAAGTACATCCCTCCATCCCTCAATCTGTAAGCCATTGTCCCCAACAACCTGATTTTTAAGTTCAGCGTGTGGCTTGATAAGACTCTAAATTATTTCCAGATAAAATAAAATGAGGTTTCATTCAAAATTCAGTGCAGCTGCACAGACAACTGTTGTACATTAACTGTTGCATGTATTTAATTGTTGCATGTTAACTGATGCATGTATTCAACTGTAATTAACTGCTGATGTATTTAATTGTTGCACATTAACTGATGCATGTAGTTAACTGTTACACATTAAATGAGGCATTTATTTAATTGTACATAACTGATGCATGAATTTAATTGTTATACATATCTGATGCATGTATTTGTTATACTTAACTAACAAATATATTTAATTGTTGTTCATAGGTTCAAAGGTTCATACTAGGCTATCTGCCCTAGGGCATTTATAAGCCTAGCCAGAGTGTGTTTGGCTTTCGCCACCCATTTTAAATTAATTTTGCTATGCTCTTTTTCGAGGTTAGTATACTATGCCTCTGTCTAACAGTGACACAGAAGTGATACCCGGGGTAAACCTACGATCCCCCATCCACTTATCAAGATTCCTCTTGAAGAGAGTCAATGAGGGACTCTGCCTAACCTGAACTGGGATTTTAATCCAGAGTGAAGGGAACCTCTGGGTTATGAATCTGTCCCTCCAGCATGTCCTATTTATTTCAGTGCTGAGGTTCAAGTCTCTGGAGTGCGTAGCTCAATGGGATTTGGATTTTCTGAGGTGCAGCATGTCCATTAATTCCGGGTTGGACATGGCTTTATATGTCAGGCACAGATCGCCTCTGAGCAGGCGGTATGCCACTGAGTAGAGCTGGAGTTTCTTTAACCGGGCAGCATATGGCATCTGTTTGAGCCCTTTGATCCTCTTGGTGAGGTACTTTTGGGGTCTTTCCAGTTGCTGCAGGTGTCTGGTAAGGTACACCCCAAAAGGGGCATTGTACTCAATTATGGGCCTGATGAGGGATGAGTAAAGAGGCACGATGACTTCCCCTGATCTAGATGTGAATCCCTTCATGATTAGGTGGGCTATATAAAATGTTTTTCTAACCACTTTGACCACGTGGTTGTCAAATGAGAGATTGCTATCAACTTGGGTCTCCAGGTCCCTAATTACTTCTTCCGTACTTAATGGATTACCACTTATGTGGTAATTTGTTGGCACTTTGTTTTTGCCAAAGGGGATGACTATACACTTTTTGGTGTTTAGCTTGAGGCCATGGCTCTGGCACCAGTTGTCTGTTCCTATGAGGCCCTTTTGGAGGATGGTTGTGTCAGCTGGAGAGTCAATTATGGCGCCCAGTTTGCAGTAATCTGCGAACTTGGTCAACCACAGTCCTTCTGTGTTGGCCTGTACCTCTGAGAAATATATACCGAACAAGAGAGGTCCCAGGACTGAGCCTTGTGGGACGCCACTTGTAACTGGTTTGGAGTCTGACATGGCTCCAGCAATTCTAACCATGTGGGTTCTGTCCTTGAGCCAGTTTGCAACCCATCTAGTGACATAGGGGTTTATATTTAAGCTGGTGAGCTTATCTATAATGCCCAAGTGGGGTATTGTATCAAAGGCTTTTGTGAGGTCCAGGTAGGCTGTGTGGACCACCTTCCCCTCGTCAATGGCCTTGGTGACTGTTTCAAAGAAATTGACCAGGTTTAAGAGGCAGGATCTGCCCTTAACAAAGCCGAACTGGGTAGGATCCAGTGTCTGTAGGTCCCCAATATCTTTATTTATAAGGTCCATGATGATCCTTTCCATAGCTTTGCAGATCAAGTTAGTCAGGCTTATGGGACGACAGTTTCCAGGATTCGTTGAGGCACCACCTTTGTGGAGAGGGACCACTGTTGCTGTACACCACTCTTTGGGTACATATCCTGTAGTAAGGCTGAGCTTGAACAGTAGTTTTATGTTTGGGATTAGCTCTTCTTGGAGTTCATATAGGATGCAGCCCATTGATGCTGTGTTTTTTGCTTTGGAGAGGGCGGCTCTTACCTGAACATCTGAGATGTCAGGGGGGCAGCACTCTGCTGGGATAGATATTTGCCCTTTTGGTGGGGAGGGGGGAGAGGTTGCGCTGAACCTGTCAGCTAGGATGTTGGCAATGTCTGTAGGTTCGGTGTATTTTTTGTCATTTTGGACTAGTTCTGAGAATATCTGGGAATTCCCACCCAGGTTCCTAACATAACTAAAGAAAGCCTTGTGATTATCCTTAGTGTCCTGTGCAATTTTTCTCTCGAAGCTGGCCTTAGACGATTTTATGAGTGCCCATAATTTTTTGCTAATACTGATCAGAGATGCCTTCCCTTTTTGGGATATTGCTCTATCATGTAGTAGCTTCCTCCTTCTATTGTATAGTTTGTTTATGGCCAGGGTCTACCAGACAGGACGTCTGCCTTTGGAGGATTGTGTCTTGGTTTTATTTGGGATTGCATGATCCATGCATTCCTGAAGGTGTTCATAGAATGTGTTTATAAAGGATTCTGCAGTCTGGGACGTATTTTCCACAGGCCCGGGGGCTTTGACGGATTCCACCTCGGTTTTGAGGAGTGTGAAATTTGCTTTAGAGAAGTTTTTCACTGTGGTTTTCTGGGCAGGGAGTGGGGTCGGGATGTGAATATCCAGTGAGATTAGTTTATGGTATGATCTTACCAGTGAGGGATACACTTCTGGTCTGGAGCATAGAGTCCCCATGTTGGTGATGATCAGGTCCAGTATGTTTCCCCCTCTTGTGGGAGTGGTAACAAGTTGTTCCATAGCCTTTGAGTTTATAAATTCTAGGAACCTTTGGGCTAGGCTGTTGGAGCTAGAGTAATGCTCCCAGTCTATGTTTGGATAGTTGAAGTTGCCCAATATAATGGTGTTTGAAGAGACCTTCATATTTTCCAGAGTTCTCAGGAAGGCCGAGTGGAGTTCCCAGGTTTGGGAGGGTGGTCTGTAGCAGGCTATAAACTGGAAGGCAGTTTTACCCACTGCTAGTTGCGCATGGATAGTCTCTGATGCTTCGTGCTGTGCCACCAACCTGGAGGTGTGGGTATCTTTGACGAATATTGATACTCCCCTTCCTTTTGTGGTTCGGTCCAAGTTTTGGGGCCGAAAAGCATGGTATGAGGTATAACCTGGTAGTGCTGGGGTGTTCTCGGGAGCCTTGAACCAGGTTACTGTTACTGCACAGATATCGATGTTCTCCATGCTAAGGAAAGTTTTGAGTACATGCATCTTGAGGTTTAGAAATCTGGCGTTGAGTAGCACTACTCTTAGTTTCTTATCCCTTGTGATACCTATGGAGGTGGGTTTGTCTTTTGAGCCTTGCCTAAAAAAGGCACTCTGGGGGTAGCAAGAGCCTTTGCCAATATCCAAAAGCCCAGGGGTGACAGGTGGAAGCCGTCCCTAGCGAAGCATCGTGGCTTGTTGAGCATGTCATCCCAGGCTGACAGGCATTGGATCCCCTTTGAATGACACCAATACTTAAGGCAATTGTTGAAATTGATCATCTTGTCTTCATATTGTGGCATCATTCTTGGTGAGGGTAAGATGCTACTCAAGGTCAGGGTCATACTGGCCTGGGCTACATGCTCAGAGATCTCCTCTATGTCTCTTTTCATGTAGTCCAGGGAGGTATGTCTCAGGTCATTCACACCAGCATGGACACTGACTGAGTCATATTTGTACTTGCCTTGGAGTGACTTGAGTGCTTTTGTTATGTGGCGGATCCTAGCGCCCGACAGGCAGGTCACCGTGACCTTCTCCTTGTTCAGCCTGGTGAGCGGGACGTCAGTGTGCCTGACGATAGAGTCACCTATTACAAGTGTATCAGGTGTGTTGTTTAGCCTTAAGGGCTGTGACTGGCACACTGGCTTTGTGAGCTATGTGTTGCACGTGTTTTGTTTTGGGGTAGCGGTTGCTTGGGTGTCTGCTTTGGAGGTCTCTGCTGCTTAGGCAGATTTTTATTTAGAGCCTCCGAGTATGTTTTTGTGTGTTTATTTGTTTTGTTTGCTGTCATGGTAGGTCTATGTGAGACTGGAATTGTGGTGAGTGTGGTTTCCTTTTCCTCCTGACTGGTTATGCCAGTACTGAGTTGAGAGAGCTTAGCCTCCAGTTTGGCTATATGGTTGCATCTCTCACATGTGTTGGAATTTGTTGGGAGGAGGAGAGGGTTGTCTGTGTACATGAGACAGTTGTAACATTGCCTCAAGATTCCCAGATTCACCAGCTGGACCGGAGAGGATATTGACAACTGACCTTTGGACATGCTAAAATAGTATTGGGAATTCCTTTATAATTGAAAAAAAAGGGCCAATGGCGAACAAGGTACTCAAGGGGAGTTTGTGAGGGTGTAATGCTTTTAATTTTTTTAGTGCTGACTTATATAATTGCTTGAGTGAACAAGTGCCAGGTAACTTAAATGCAATGTGCTACAGGTAACTTAAATGCAAAAATGACAAACAGTAACTTTCGTTCAAGTGAAACAAGGAAATAAGTACAGTAAGCAATGCAGATATCACTAGGGATCCACAGAAGCGCTGAAAAGCCGTGTTTTAGGTGGAATTAGCTTTTCAGGGAAATAACAAGCAAACAAACAACAAGCATACAAACAAAGCTAGATTCAGCAGGCCTGGATCTAGTCTATGCTACAGCAAACAAGGTGTACCAATTTCAGTAAGAAACAGTTCAAATATGCAGGCACTATAAGCCTTTAACCGGAAATTCCCAGCTCAGAAGGGCAGAGTCCAGCCTCTCCTCCCACAAGAGTGCAGACCACGAACCTTCTTAATGTAAAATAACTGGCCTGAAGCCTAAGTGCTTAAACCAGAACTAATACACTTTTAGAATAACAGACACTGAGCCCTCAATCAGTAGTTCCCAACTTAGAAGGATGTAAGCTACCTGTCCTGCCACCACAGTGCAGGCCACAAACCTTCCTAATGTAAAACAACTAGTCTGAAACCCAAGTGCTTAATACAAAATACTTAGAATGATAGCTACACTTTAATCAAGTTACTACCAAGCAGTAATAAATACAATTGAATACTTTAAAGAATGCCTGGATTAGTGCTCAAATTATAAAAACAAAGCTAGATTCAGCAGGCCTGGATCTAGTCTATGCCACAGCAAACAAGGTGTACCAGTCTCAGTAAGAAGCAGTTTAAATATGCAGGCACTATAAGCCTTTAACCAGAAATTCCCAGCTCAGAAGGGCAGAGTCCAGCCTCTCCTCCCACAAGAGTGCAGACCACAAACCCTCTTAATGTAAAATAACTGGCCTGAAGCCCAAGTGCTTAAACTAAAAGGCTTAGAATGAGTTACACCAAGCAGTAATAAATACAACTGAGTACTTTTAAGATAACGCAAAAGCAAAATAAAGTAGGAAGAAACACAAATACAGTAAAAACAGATAACATTTTTTTTTTTTTGAGTGAGCAAATGAGATGGGCCCAGAAGGAGTATCCAAGTGAAATTTACAAGAGGGACGGGCAGTTTCAAAGCCACCAAGATTAACACCAAGACAAAAACAGGGAGGGTGGGTGGAGACCTACTGAAAAAACAGTCACAACTTCGAGCTAGATATTGCTCAATGCAACACAAACAAATTACTTCAAATTGTGTATTATTTGATAAAAGTGCAGATAAAAATCTACTTAACTCCACTCATGCAGGTCTCAGCTGGCCAAAGCTCACAGTTTAAACAGAAAACAATTCACTGTACCACTTGTATAAGACAGAAACCGAATAACAATGAGGTAAACTACCCCCACTTATCACTGTCTATGCAGGTTTTTTAACAAGCCTTAACTGAAAATACCACTTGTATAAGACCTACTGAAAAAACAGTCACAACTTCCAGCTAGATATTGCTCAATGCAACACAAACAAATTACTTTAAAACTGTTGTATTTAACTGATACATGCATGTCATTATTGCACACTAGCTGAGGCATGTATTTAATTGTTGTACTTAACTGATGTATGTCTTTAATTGTTTTTAACTGTTCATAGTCATAAATAGTAAGCAAATTATATTTTTGTATATGCAAACATTTAATATTACTATATCATAACTGGATATATTCATCACGTTTTATGATTTATTTCAAGATAAAAATACTAAAATAAGAGAACAGGAATTGATACTGAGGAGGACATATTCATCTGACTCAAGATCCTTATACAGTAATTATTCTGTATTTGAGTAAAGATAGCTGTCATTAAGTTAATAAATGCATTTGATGAGATTAAATCTCATAATAACAATCAATTATTTTATGAAAACAGAAACAAACACCACATATATATCTAATGAAATAGCAAATCCCCTGATTGAAATAATTATATTTAGAGACTTATGTTTGTGCTCTGATCTGCTAGGAATTATTTCCATTCCCATTGCAGCTCATAAGGTACAGATGGTATTTTCCATCCTCTGACTAATTCAATAATAGTTTTCTGATTCTCATTCTGTGTTGAAGGAGAACATGCTAAATAAGCCTTCAATCTCCAAACAAAGTCTAAGGGGATTAGTGTATATTTATAGCTTTCCTCTACCAAATCCAAAAGTCTTGTGGTTTAGACTCCTGAGATTATGCTAACTTGCTGACTTCACAAATACTGATTGATCCTTGTTGTTACTATGATATATTTCAGTATGCCAACATAGACTGCTAAGAATTTTAATTCTGCCTTTAAGATCATAGGGACATAGTAACAATAATGGGCAACTGATGACAGGAAACATGACATACCTTGCTTGGTGGTTCCCACCACTCTTTTTGAGCAGTGAACAGTACTCGCCTCCCAGATCAAAGTCATATATGATCACCCAGGAAGTAAGCTTATGTCTACCCATCCAGTCATCAAGGCTAAACTTAAAGTTAGCCATGGAAGTATTTTGTTGGATCTGAAGTGGTCATTTACTTCATAGCTTGTAAATATGCTATGTTAGGAATCTATCCCTCCAGTGAGCCACGCTTATTTGTTGATGTAGATTTAGTTCCGAAGTGTGGGTAATTGTAAAGCAATGGGTTCTGTGAAGAAAGGGAAGGTCAGTTATGACCGAATATTTCATGGCTCAAAAAAGGAGACATAAGCTACCTTGCAGCAGCAGCAGTAGTAGGCAGCTGAGTAAAAGGAGAGTCAAGCTAATCTAACAGGGTAGTTCAAGGTTTTACTACATTTTATTTTCTTGGTTAAAAAACATCTTTGAGGACTTCTCAGATGGGCAATGTGCTTCGATTTGTATACATTAAATGGAGAATTATATTCAAAGACTTGTCTTATAAGGGAAGAGTTCAATGGTATGGTATGATGGATTGTTGGATCTTGTAGATATTTCCTAGTAACTTCACTTGATCAAATAGAAGGATTTTCTGACTATGATTGAAACAAGATAATTGAATGAGATAGAGTTGTCCATACCCAGTTCTGTTATGACTCTTTAGACCATTTTCCATACACCAGACCTTATTAGAGCTGCATATAATAGTGGCAGCTTCCAGACATCAAAAAATGTGCTCAGCAACATTAGTGAGTTATTGTCTTGGATGTCTGCAAAGCATATTTCATAGAGAAAGGGCCTGGCACTGAGTCTTGAGTCTCCACACTTCTTACAATTTTACAACTCAGAGAAGGTACAGTAATTGTTATAACCTAGGAACTGCTGAACAGAAAATTTGCAATCCATTGTAAAATGTAAGGGTATATGCAAAGTTTATCTAATCTCTCAATAGTATTAGTATGGAGGATAGTGTCAAGAGCATTGGCCAGGATGAGACAAGTAGCATGCACTGAGTGGCCACTGCTCACAGCCTATGCAAACTATTCAAAGAAACTTACAAAGTTAAGGGACAGGTCTTCCCTCAACAATGCTAAATGGATTGTGTTCTAGATCAATTTGGTCTGTATTTATATTATTATTCTACTATGACATGTTCCATGGCTTTGCATATAAGGCTGATGAAGCTAATGTGTCTCTTTATACCTGGCTCTATAGAGAGGCTGCTTTTGTATAGGGGAGCCATAGTGGCTACTCTACGGTTCACCAATCAATATATATATATATATATATATATATATATATATATATATATATATATATATATATATATATATATATATATGGTTCCCTATCAGAAGCCTGAAACACTATAAGCCTGAAAATCAAAATCCTGAAAACTATAGACTGAAAGTTCAAAATCCTGAAAGACCAAAATCCTGAAACTCAAAATCCTGAAAACACAAAATGGACATACTGACGTCATTGTGGCTTTGCTATTGTTAGCCCTGTGGTGTTGGGTCATGCGCTGGGTTCAGGTAAGTGTGTTGGTTTTATGTTAGGTTAGGGCGGTTTAAGTGAGTTAGGGTTAGGGCGCAGGTTAGGCATGTATGCAATAGTGACAAATATTGGGGTTAGGGGCGGTTTAAGTGAGTTAGGGTTAGGTCGCGGGTCAGGTGAGTGTGCGATAGTGACGGACCTTAGGGTTAGGGTTAGGGTCAGGGTCAGTTGGTAGATATTAGTGTCTTTATAGTGGCATATTAGCATTATTTGTGTTTTCAGGATTTTGAGTTTTAGGATTTTGGTCTTTCAGGATTTTGAACTTTCAGTCTATAGTTTTCAGGATTTTGATTTTCAGGCTTATAGTGTTTCAGGCTTCTGATAGGGAACTATATATATATATATATATATGTGTGTGTGTGTGTGTGTGTGTGTGTGTGTGTGTGTGTGTGTGTGTGTGTGTGTGTGTGTGTGTGTGTGTGTGTGTGTGTGTGTGTGTGTGTGTTAAAATACCTTGGAAGAGTCTGTATTTAACACTGGAGCCCAGGTGATAGCTGTTTAGACAACAATGAAAGATTTGCAGAAAAAGAATCTCAGCTTTAATTTCTGTTCCATTTCAGTACCACCATCTATACTGTGAAAAGATCTTGAAAACTGTAAGCATAGAAATAATCTTTGCATTTGTAGCTTATGATGTGGGCAAGGATATATTTAGTTTTTGGTAGCACTGGATGCCTGTTTGTTGTGTCAGGTGAACCCTGGTAATGTGGGTATTGGAAGGGCATCCCAATCTCTCATTCTGAATCCTATAAACCCCTGTTCCCCACCAAATCCTGTTGAAGTGAGGTTTACCTCATTCAAGTTTAAATAATTCATCCTGCATACAACATGGGTAAAAGGGAAAAGTACAGTTTTATGATAAAAGAATTCTACTGGCTAGTATTTTTTTTATTTCTTTGTTACAAAGTGCATGACATTTCTACATGGTAGTACTACACAATGTGGATTTTTGTCAGGAAGTAGCATTGTGACTGCTATATGTATATACACTGATAGATGATATCTTGGAAAAGATAAAATAAAAGACTTCTAATTGGGGCAGTTTTTCACTGCCTCTCTGTAGATAGAAGCTCTTTGGAGTGTCTTTTAAGTTTACTCTTGAGCCTTTTCTCCTGAAGTTGATTTGCAGCTAGGATATTTTGCATGACAAATACAATCTGAGATGCTGGATTTCCTGGTGGTTTTACATGCATCCACTGGCCTTAGACAGTGATCATTATGTTATTACCTGTTTGGGATGGAACTGTTTTTGTAAGTATAGCTAGAGTAGTTTTCTTATTTAGGCATGAGATATTTTGGATTATAATCAAGGTGGGATGAGGGTTTTTTTGCCAGTGCACAGCCATCGGCATGCTAAATATTTTTCCCTAATTGATATGGAATAGGTTTTTAAGGTTACCTTGAAATATTAATGGCACTTTTAGGCTGGTGAAATGATCTTGGCTGTTCCAGCATGTTAGGGCACTGAAGCCTGACATAGTGATACTATAGAAAGTACATGTTAATGCTGCAGAGAATATGAAGTTCAGTAGATCAGACTACATTTATTGTGTATGTTCATCTTATATTTGTGGTTAGAAGAGCAAAGTGGTTATAATGGGATTGCAGGAGGCACTATACTGAAGCAAAAGGTATGTGCAACATATGAGAAAGAGTGTGCCCCAATGAGTTCCCTGGTAAAAATCTAAACACTTTTTTATTTTATTTTATTTTATTTTTTTATACTCTTACCCTGCAAGTGAGTGCACACACACACACACACACACACACACACACACACACACACACACACACACACACACACACACACACACACACACACACACTTTGCAACTTTGCAGTAAGGGGGGTTCAAATAGTTGTTAATTGTCAACCTAGATGCAGAAATCATGTCAACATGACTTTGTTCCAATTTAGTTACAGGTGTGGTTTGAGACCATCACAGTGATTACCACCATTATATTTATAGGTGGGGGTTGGGGCCATCACTGCTTGAAAATAGCAGGCAAAAATTGGCACAAGTGGCAGACATGAAAGCATCTTAATCAGCTCTGGATAGCTGAGTGAATATGTACAAAATAATATGCTGTGATTATATCAGATTACAGAGGTTAATTCATTAAGTGAGACTTGAATGTTACATTTATTGGGATTTGTTATACTCTGGACTGTGTTTTACTTTTGTTTTACATTGAAGATTATTTCCAGATCTGCCATGGAAAACTTTGACTTAAAGAATACATTTAAGATACAAACATATTTCAGTTTTGCAGATGTTCATCATAAGCTTCACTGTTGCAGTTGTTTTGTTTAGGGAAAGCATGATTGTGCAAACTTCCTGTATCTATATCTGTTTAAGTGTTGCCAGTGCTGCTGTTGTAACCGTAAACAATTCTGTTTACTCTTCTTACCCATGAGTCAGCTTAATGGGCCGCTTGTATTCCTTTCTCTGCCTGCAAGATATGTGGCAAGGAGGAACCAAAGATGGATGGGTATATACCACCTTTATACCAGGAATGTGTAAACATGCATGGCAAAGGTAGTATTGGCCTGGCTGATGTGGGGTGGAGGTGCTCATCTTTGAAAGACTAGTCAGCTGTCTAACTTCAGTATGTGGCAGAGTTCCCAAAGGTTATGATTGCAGCAGTGATCATACTCAAACATCTACAAATGGAAAGCAAGGTAAACAATAATCTTTGATGATATTTTTGTTGGACTTAGTGCAATAACATGCCTGATCCTTTTATTTCTCTTTTCTGCTTTATTTTTCCATGTTTCTCATTCTCCTGGTATAATATCTGATGTACAGTCATAGGCAACTAATGATGGTTTAATGTCACATCAAACATATATCTGGACCTAAGAAAAGCATTGTAAATTTATTATCACTAGTGTAGCTATATGTGGTGAGCTTTATAATGATTAGTTTTACACTTCACATAGAGGTGTTCTACCGCAAATACTTGGAATCATGTCTTTGCCTGTACTGCACTAATCTCAGACATGCTTAGCAAGATACCACTCATAACTGCAATAGCTCATCTCTTTTGATTTGTAGCAGTACAGTTCAGGGAGATACAGACATCTATTCAGTGATAAGTTACCCAAATGGCACTGTCAGCCAAAACAAGCCAAATTAACATCTACGTGGCAGGAATGATCACACCTCTAGCAGCATATACATGTCTAGTATTCTAGAGCATTTTCTGAAGCAGCAAAAACATGCCTAGCATGCCAAAGCATTTTCTGAAAAATAAACAAAAATCATATGATAAACAAATGTAAATATTTTGTGAGGATAAAGGCTATTAAAACTATACACATAGTATTATCAGCTAGTACATTCATAGCCTTTCCATAAATATTATAATGCACACTAACCCCAAATTATATTACTTTGACAAACAGATTAATATGTCTTGGAAACTATACTACACAGACATCTATTGTTAGAATATTTTTGTTAACCAGACATAAAGTTTTGCATGACAACAAGCAATTCCTCTATGAGTGCATGTTACTGAAATATATACAGAAATATGAAACATATACATAATTGCATAATTAGCCAGATCTACTTCTAATAATTGAAAGCTGACTTACCCAAAGATGACTTCACCAAGATGAGAACACTGAACCTTTACTTTACTGAATGATCACACTACCAACATTTTTAACAGGGTAAGTATTCACTTGACTAACATGGGGAAATTTGCCCTTTTCCCCACTGTAATGCTATCCCATAGTTGGTATATTTAGTTAGAGGGTGTGGGAGGTACAGCCCACCTTCTGGCTGGATTTGACATATTGCAGTGTGTTTCCTTGTTCCATGTTGGCCAAGTGCATACTTACCCTGTTAAAAACTTCTGTATTGCGATTGTTTGGTAAAGTAACAGTTTGGTGTTCTCATCTCCATGAAAGCATCTTCAGGTAAGTCAGATTTCAATTATTAGAAGTAGATCCAAACAGCCATATACATAACACTGAATATCCCTAAATATGTTCAACTTACAGTGCAAATATCAGAGATAGTTTTCTTCAAGAACATCTAAGGTTTCTACCAATATTTTGGAACAGCTTATAAGACATTATGCTTTTGAAATGTTGGGTACATATGGAAATATTGTTTATTTTCATAATTATTAACAAACAGCCTTCTTTCGGCTTTTCCCGGTTAGGGGTCACCACAGCGGATCACCTTGTCCGTTCATGATTGGCAGTAGAGTTTTACGGTGTCGAGTTGCCAGCCCGGTGCCCAACCTTCCACAGAAGGCACATACAAGCACACACTCACACCTAGGGCCAATTTAGAGTGTCCAAGCCACCTGCAGCATGTCTTTGGGATGTAGGAGGAAACCAGAGCACCCAGATGAAACCCACACAACCACAGGGAGGACATGCAGACTCCGCACAGAAGGCACCCCAACATCGAACCGGAGAACCTCTTGCTGTGAGGTGGCAATACTAACCACTGCACCACCGTGGCCGCCCAAACAAACAGCTAGCAATATCTCAGATAAAATGTGATATAAATAGACACTGAATGAATTTTCATGCTTTCCACCATGGCATTTCACACCATATCCCTCAATAACATGTAGGGCTCTCAGCTAGAAAAATATGAACACAAATATGAAAATATGAATAAGCAACAAATTAACTGAATAATTTTTCTACTTACTTCAGGACATCCTATATTAATAATTTTAGTATATTTTTATAAATATGTCTTTGCACTTTCTAATACTGCCTTTTAAAAGCTGATAAGTCACTTGGTTAAAGAAGCCAGGATCAAAAAAGGTATGGAAGCCATAAGGAACTATGGTTGTGAACCAGAAGTATACAAAAATGGTCTTATAGGCTTGAGTGAGTTAAGAAAGGAGCTTAGGTGAGGAGGGCTAACTTCCACATAAAAGCCAATTTAGTTTTAGAGCTTTGGAGCTTTGGCAGTCTTGCTGTGGACAGTGATGTAATTTGATTGTGTTTTTCCTACTCGCATCTTAAACACAAACATTTCTCTGTTTCACCATTGGAAGCCGCACCTATGCGTCTTCATTTAACAGTACCAGGACTAGATCTCCATAGGCCTTGTCTGTGTGTTTATTTTTGAAGAGATCACAGGACAGTTATAATCTTAGAATAGTTTTATCAAAAGTAATTATTGACAAAATAACCTGATGAGGTAAGTATGCAAAGCATATGAAAACATTTCAAAACTATAGTTAGCATTCTTCATTTTCCTAAAAGTTCCTGAAGGTTTTCTGATGGACTTTTGCTGTATTGAAAATGTTAACTGGAGCTTAACAAAAGAGCTGTCTCCTCATCTTGCTGACAACATTTCTAAATATTTGTTTCAGCTGCATACATGCTCATTTCAAGGTCACAAAGTCTAAAGTTCAGCCTGTATAAGTAACCCTTTGAAAGAAGAAGTAGCTGCCAAAGCCCCATAAGGATTCACTAGCAATGCAATCAGCACTATCATGTTCATAGGTTCATAGGTAGGTAGTAGGCTATTGGCCCTAGGGCCTATATAAGCCTAGCCAAAATGTACCCTGGCTTTTGCCACCCAAGAAGATTATTTTCCTGTGTCACTGTCGAGCAGAGCCACAGAAGTGATCTCCGGGGTGAATTTCCTATCTCCCATCCAATCATCAAGATTTTTCTTGAAGAGTGCTAATGAGGAGCTTTGTTTGATATAGGTTCATAGGTGGGAACTGCAATTTCTATGATTTCAGTCAAGCATCAAATTAAATTACTCATTTAAGCTATAACCCATTCTAAATAGAGCTCCATGACAATATCTCTAAAAACTCAGCAAGGTGCAGATCTGTTAAACAATAATTAAAACAAATAATAGGATAGAAAGAAAAAAAAGTGTTTGACTTTAAGTCATTTTCCAGATTAAAAGCTCAGGGTCTGAAAAGATTTAAAAATAACCCTCACCAAAAAGTAAAGCAAATATAGTGATCGGATTGGATCCTATTCATACATGACCTGGTCACAGAGGCAGATAAATCAATACAATATTTTATTTAACAACTGCAGTGATGGACTGATCTATAGTTAACCTCTTTTTAGTCACAGCCATGGCCAAAGACTGTAGTAGTAATTGTAAGTAAGACCATTTATTTATGTGAAAATGCTAGCATCCAGCAATGACAGTCCAGTAGTATCAAAAATGGAACTGAGCAAATGCATATATTTAGCAAATCAATAAATCAAGAAAGAAAGAAAAAGGGTATGTAGAACCACACCACATTTACAAGCAGACAGAAAACATTTAGATATCTCAACAATTTTTTAAGAAAGTTAATAAAACACCACAAAAAGAAATCATAACCAGGGCGCATTTTCAAGAAACTAAAAAAAATAAGGTAAAATAAAATGAAAAAGAAAGAAATAAAAAGAAAAAAAAATATTAGACACATCAAAGAAGTTATAGACAAGTTGGTGCAAAGGAATTAGAATAATTATGCATATTATACATGCAGATGACACAAGTGATTGTCAAGCTGTCATGAGCAATTATATCTGTTCTTTCTTGAAGCCTTAAATTGAAGTCACACTAGTCCTGAGTTATTAATTGCAAGACATTATAAGGTCTGGATAATATGATGCCTATACAACACTTATAGGTGGAGCTTCAAAAAAATCCCAGCCTGCCTTGGACTTGAATTCATCTCCAACCAATAAATCTTTAAACATTGAAGTGCTCCTAATCTGGTGTGGCAGGTGCCTCCACAGCTGAGGAACATGGAAAAACAAAGAGCAGTCAGTGGTGAACAGTTTATTTTTAGGTCTAGCTGGTGTGATTGTTTCACTTGTAAGGCTTCTGAATGGTATAACAATACTTGTGGTGTAAACAAATGTGGTAGAGGAGGTTAGGAGTCAAGCAGATGGAGTTTAAAAAATGACATAATAAATGTGTTCTCATCAATCACACAGGTATCCATCTTTGGAGAAATGCAAGTGATTATTTTTTGTAGTGGCAAGCAGAATGAGCCTGCATGTTTTGGTGCAAACTGTAAAGGGGTAATAACATACTTTTTACCCAATTTATGTGATCAGAAAATGAGAACATAGGTTCAAGCCATACACCAAGATATTTTTTGTTTAGTAAGTAGTAGTTAGTAATGAATCCTATTGAACCTTATGGCGATTAGTTTTCTCTTACTCCTTAACTACTGCAATCCATCCAGAAGTAAATGATTTAATTTTTCTGATGCTGAATTGAAAAACCTGTAATTCAAGGCAAAATAGATCTCCCTGTAGGTCTGATCCAAATGTAGTAGATAAGATTAAACTCTTTCATATTACAAAGTCATCAGTGCATGGTAAAATGTATAAGTCTAGGAGATCCAGAGGTAGTGAAGAGACAGAGAGTGAGAACAGTGAGGCTGTATCAAATCCTTGGAGAACATCAGAACATCTAGATGTTTTACAGAAAAGAGTGGTGCCTAGCTTGATGTTGAATGTTCTTTAACTTAGGGATTGAGTGAATCAAGAGGCAGGCCCATATACAAATTGAGCTGTAGAGTTTACAGCAAGAGAGTGTGATGTATGGAACCAGTTCCCATATTAAGTCTACACACTATGATGGCTTGTATCTTTCAAATATTATTAAGAATTTCTATCATTTACCAACTAGATGGCGCTCATACTACTCTTACCATCCAAAGCCATGTTACTATTTCATGTTGAAGAGGAGAGGCCACATTTGTTACCGTGAAACCGCAGCAACAACAGAGAAATTACCTGGATGATAGTCACTAACAATGGCAAAATACTCAAGCAGATTCAATAAAGCCTACATGGTCCGTTTATACAGTGTGCGCATCACTCCCTGACTTGCATTGTTTTGGATTCAGTAAGAAACACCATGGCATGCTAAATACAGCATAAGCAGCTGAACTGTAAGTTAATCAAACCATCCAAGATGGTGGAGCTATTCAATAAACTATAAAGCAACCATGTAGACTCACTGCTAGCTTTCCCTGTGAATTCCAAAACCTATTGGAATACAGCCATATAAAGGAGTCTCCACAGAAACAATGATAGGGGCTGCAGTTGCTTTAATTCATGTGTATGTGCAACAATCTGAAGTCTATGCTGCTGCTGCTGCTAACAGACAACGGCCAAGAATGAGAAGCGTTTTCAGACCCCTTTTAACTTATCACAATCTGCATGACATGGGAATTGAAGAGCACTACAAGGTGGATAGAGACACTCTACAGGAGCTCTGCAACCTCCGTCATCTAAAATTGAGACATAGGACAAACCGAGGGGAACCCATATAAGTGGAGATAAATGTATGTGTAGCACTTAGAATTTTGGCTACAGGAACCTTTCAGAGACCAACAGGAGATATTATGGGGGTGTCAAAGGCATCAGCATCCAGGATCCTCCATAATTTCTAAATGCTATGCTCCAACATGCCAGTGACCACATATATTTTCCCCGTATTCCTGAGGACAGGGCCACAAATATGTAGGAGTTCTACCCTGTAGCACACTACCAGAAGTACTGCATGCATAGATTGTACACATATAGAAATTAAGGTACTGCCTGGGGAACAGGGAGGGGTCTATATAAATAGAAAGGGCTTTCACTCTATTAACTGCTAAGTTGTGTGTAATGCAAAGAGAATCATCTTGAATGTGTGTGCTGCTAACCCAGGCAATTACAACAGCACACATATCTGGAACACCTCCAAACTGCATCAGATGTTCACTAGGAGGATATCCCACATACTCATTTAGTGGGGGATGCAGGTTATGCACTGGTTGATGATGCCCATCAGAAATGCACACACACCAGATGAATGCCATAATTAGGCACACACTCAAACCAGAAGCATCATAGAGTATGTGTTTGTGCTGCTGAAATCGCAGTTCTGGCAACTAGATCCATCTTGGGGAGCACTGCAGTGCGATCCATGTACACATACTGAAACATTCACCATCTGTACCATGCTACACAACATCATCCAGAGAAAGCTGCTTCAGTAGGATCAACAAGGGGAAGCGGCACACATCCCACCACCAATGGCAAGGTCACCACAGCCACAAGCAGGTGAGGAGTCAGAGGGGAACCAATAGCTGCTGTCGGTAAAGCCAGATGTAGATGAGCTTAATATGCCCTCACATTGGCTAAGAAGTGATGCATAACACACTCACTCACCACCTAATGGGCTAAAATGTTCCTCATATGCTCATTTATATGGTAACATTGATGCCAGACAATGCTCACAGCCTTTATCTATCCATGTAATGGCTATATACTCCTAGCATCATATAGAGCCAGCCCTGAACTAAAACTTTTGCAACTGCTGGATTTATAAAGTCATTGTTGAACTTGGAGTGTACTGCATAATCATATGAATGAATGGCATATCCTTGTATGTTGTTACTTGGTAATGTAAGCAAGGAAAAGGTGGGTAATTTGTACAGAAATTACTTTAACATGTGATAGCAGAAACATGTGACAATATGTGTCCCGTATCAAGTAGTAGGCCTCAGGCATCAAGACTCAAAGTCATACAATGTAAAATTGTAACTTTGTTGAGATGATACCATCTGAATTTTCTATGTAAAACTGTAACCTTGGTAATATGATTTGGGAGCTTTTCTCCCCACGCCTCCCATGAAAATGGGCACATGCCCAGTCGGACTTTCCTGTTAAACAAATGTCACATACATAAATAAATAAATACCTCTCAAAAGTATTGAAGGTCGCTGAATGTTCTCAGTTTAGCACCATACTTTTGTATTGGAAAAATAATTAAAGATAGTTAGAAAGTGACGAGACACATTTCCGTTTCAGACTTCACAACCCTCACAAGATCATTAATACTACTAATGCAAAAAATGTTTTATTCTATCAACTGCCTAACTTGCTAAGACCAAAATATGTCAGATGGTACAAGTAACAAAACAACAACACAAATCCAGATATGCGAAGGACTAAGTCAGCTATGCACCCAGAGCATCAGACACAAATGATATAGTTATCTTCACTTGTCCACGGTGTTGTGTGTGTCTTGGGGGGAGGGAAGGGTGGAAGCCTAAGCTGACACAAAAGGTTGGTGAGTGTGTGTGAGTAAGAAAGAGAAACAGAAGGACATTTGGATAAGGTAACAGATGAACAGTGAGACAAAATGAGCTTTAAACTTCACAGCTAAACCGGGTAACTGTTGTGTGTGTGTCTATATGGGTACTCCAGATGAAAATGGAATGTGAGTGCCTGCATGAACACAGCCAAGCTCTGTGCCAGCTTTACATCCTGGTATGTCAGACAGGTGTGAGCAGTGCATGGTAGAGGTGTCAGTTCATCATTCTCATAACCAGCCATGAGAACTGACTCTGCCAGGAGTTGCTCTGGTATGTCCATTCCCATGATCAGATGCATTGCTGCTACCTGAACATGACTGATGTCTGCTGGATGAGCTACCCTCATGAGGACAACCAGGACCATGACCCTATGGTCTGCCAAGTTTTGGTGTGGCCACCTCAACCACTGACAGAGCAGTGAAGGTAGTGCCATCGTGGGAGCATGCTCGGGCACTGCTAAAGGCAGATGATGTAACTGACCAACACCCATGAGGATGCCAAACCCCCCAAGCAGTCATTCCATCACAGACACCGCCCATTCGAATGTGTCATTCATCTGATCCATTGAATTGGCAACACAGTGGAGGTAGTCATGCATGTCAGCCAGTGCCACATCTACAATCCTAAGCATTTCTCTGGAGCATCTATAAGGATGTGCCTGTGTCTCCACGATGGCCCTAAAAATGTCACGTGGCATGGGAAGACACACCTGGATCAGGTGGAGGATGAATATCAGGCCTCCTCCGAGCACCCCTAACAACCTTTCTGCATGGCACCTCACCCACACTTTGGCTATGACCAGAATCAACAGGAACTGAAGCCGCAGTAACCACACTTCCCTGATTGAGTGTCAAACCCTACACCTGTCTAATATCTGAGGGCTCACTGGAATGGGTTGGAGTAGGCCTAATCGCTGTGTCCAGTGGATTTACAGGGGGCAATTAAATGGCAACCTCAGTGTCAGATTCAACCTCTGCAACCCCCAACTGTGCCTCTGTTTGGCCACCATCATCATCAGAGGCTGCTGATACTGTGATATCAGGTGGTAAGAGTTCTACACTTCCACTGTCAGGATCACCTGTGATAATAAGCAACAAACACAGGAAAGAAATGAATAACTACACTACTATAGTCAAATGTATGCTAACAAACTAACAGTGGTGCCACTACTACAGGCAGTACAGCAATACACACAACGGTCCTGAAATCCACATAATACATATGGATAAAATGATCTATTTCTTTGAACTGCTCATCACATCTGACAAATAAGATATTTGCCTTACCATGGGCAGTTGATGCTATGCTTCCCATGGAGAAAGGTCCTGGAAGAAGTTAAGCAAATGTTAAGGACAACATCATCACAATTAACAGTAATACAGGGACTTAAAGCTTTTTGCCCTTTTGACAATAACTTGGATGACAAGTCCAACCTCAAGCCATATGTAATCAATCAGAATGAGTTGTTAACTGTAGCTATCTACAAGTCCCCCCCCCCCCACAACAAAATTTATTTTTAATCAGAACTAACATATTGCTGTCAACATTTTACTGTACAAGAATGTTTAACCACTGAGATACATAAGATTATCTGGAAGCTCCTCCTGGGACATACTTGTCCCTGAAACAGTAGTACCAATGTCAAGGACATGCTGTTCTGCACTTTCCTGGGAGCTGTCTGGATCCCTGACAGTGGACAGGAACTCTTCATTTGGTGTTAGTTGTGACTCTGTAGCACGCCCCCCTGGTACCCATCTGATCACAGGCCACTGCAGCTGCTCTCCTCCATGCAGATGAGATCATGTCAGTGGCCCGGGTCTATATTATATCATCGAAGTGTTAATACTTTGAATGGTCTAATATTGACCTGAAAACAGCGAACTGTGAAAATAGCGAAGCTGCAGATAACCATTTTTTTTCCTAGGGAAAGAATTTGGTTGTCCATTACTGTGGCTTCACTATTTTTAGCACTGTGGTGGAAAGTTATGGGTTGGGTTCACGTAAGTGTGCGATTGTGCGGATGTTAGGGTTAGGGTGGGGTATGTAAGTTAGGGTTAGGCCGCGGATGAGGTGAGTGTGTGATAGTGATAGACTTTAGGGTTAGGGTGGGGTATGTGAGTTAGAGTTAGGGCGCGGGTGAGGTGAGTGTGCGATAGTGACGGACCTTAGGATTGGAGTTTGGGTTAAGGATAGTAGATAGATAGTACTGTATGTACAGTTTAGTGTAGGGTTAGATGTAGGATTTTAAGTGTATGTGTGTGGATTGCTGTTTTCTGGTGTGCTTGTGTCGTGTGTGTGTGTTTCTCGGAACAGTGAATTTTTTCCCAGGGAAAAAAAATTGCTATTCTGAGCTTTAGATGTTTTTAGAGTTCGCGGTTAGCAGTTTGAGGTTGTAGTATTCCATGTTGAGCTGTTTTGATGAACTGATATTGATCCAGTGGCCCTATGGTGCACCTGTTTATATGTCCTGCTGTGGTCACATACTGCATTCACATCAGCAACTATCTGCTGCTAAAATTGCATTCTGCCTGATGTATCTCCATGTCCCCTCTCAAGCAGAAAGGCACTATGTCACTTCAAAGCTTCCACCATTACCTGATTCTCAGTGTCATTAAAGGGGGGGGGGTTGGGGATTGAGGCTCCTGGGTGCCATAGTCCTAGGTGACCTAAAAAATAGAAGGCTAATATAAAAAATATCACATAACTAAAAAAGTCTTGTCTCCAGATAAAACATAAAAGATAGCATTTCTCTATTACCCACTGGAGAAATGTAAAGCATCCAAGATGTTGAATCTTTGGTTCATAGGTTGGTACTAGGCTATCGGCCCTAGGGCCTATACAAGCCTAGCCATAACAATTCCCTGGCTATTTCTTTCCACAGTATTTACTTCTCTGGACCCCTATCTAGCAGGGTGACTGACGTGATCCCCGGGGTGAATTTCCTATTTACGATCCAATCATCAAGGTTCCTTTTGAAGAGGGCCAAAGGCGCTCTGCTTGACATGTATGGGCAGGCAATTCCAGAGTCTGGGTGTCTCTGGGTCAGGAATCTATCCCTCCAGCATGTTTTTTCATTGTGATGACATATTACATTCACACACAAAGCAAGGTTGGATGGAAAACAATGAAAGCAACAAATGCAACATATCCTTGTTTGTGCCAAAACAGAAATTAAGCTTTGCTCCACCATCCACAAAAAAAAGGCAAATGACTCATTTTGCTGCCAAACCATCAATGAAAAGCTAAAGGTGCTATCAAATGAACTGCCCCTGAAACACATCTACAAATTTGCACAAAACATTCCATTTTAAACTATTGCCAATCATGTCCACCTGTGACCAGCACTCCTCTAGAGGTGTATGTGGTTCATCATAGAAGGCTAACACCCCTGTGTCATTGACAACATAGGACATTATCCATTTAATGGAAATAACAATAGAAAAGTGTACACAAGAGAACAGTTGTAACACTAGCACTTGTGATGACAGTTAACAAGGCTGTACATCTAATAAAGTGAAATGCCCTGACAAACATGCCCATGCCATCAGTACAGTTCAAAATAATGCATACAGATAAAAGTAGCATTTACTAATGAAGATATATATATATATATATATATATATATATATATATATATATATATATATATATGTGTGTGTGTGTGTGTGTGTGTATATATATATATATATATATATATATATATATATATATAAAATATATATATATATATATATATATATATATATATATATATATATATATATATAGATATGAGTGTGCAACTGCAATGGCCCACCTTAACCTCTCACTACACAGCAGCAGTGCTGCTGCCTTTTGCAGCCTATTCTTAGTTACATGCTTACCATTGCTCTGCTCCTCAAATTCCTTGTGTATGCTACTAAATGCTTATTGTAAATATGTGAATATGTAATAATTATACTTATTTTCTTTTATTGTTGCCTTACACTAACTTCAATGTAATCTACTTGTTATGTTTCTCCTGAATTCTAATATCTCCTTTCAGAATTGTCATACCTTGGTAGTATGATGTTAACTGATTCTACATTCATAATATCTGTAACTTGTTACTATTATTTCTAAATGCTGTAACTATTGTACTTGCTGGAGATTATCTCCCTGGGCCTCCACTGAAAATGGACACCCGTTGTCCAGTCAGACACTCCTGGTAAACAAATGTCAAATAAATAAATATATAGTAACAGATTTTTAATTACATTTCAATATTTGCAGTATATAGCTGAAAAATGCAAGCATACCATTTCAATGTCAGTAGTCTTCTATACAGATATATCCCAAAGTAATAGCCTTTTCTATGTTCTGCACATAAACAAGTCTACTCACCTTCTGTTTCCCTAGCTACACATTTTCCTTTTTTGTGTTGTAGATTCAGGGCTGTGAGCATGGTGAAGATGCAAATCAGGTGTGAACTCATTAGAATTGCAGTATCCCAAATACGTGGTTCTATGTAGCATATGTAAACATAGTGCAGGCACTCCCTCAGTGTTTGTTACTAATTGATTGCATATGTAAATGATTACTGGTAGGGAGAAGGAAAATCCTAACAGCAATGCAGACTGTTCTATCTTTAGTGGGTGTGTCAGCCAGCTTAGACTTGCAAAGTATAGAAGCAATTTTATCAAGGTTTTAAATGTAATTAAGCAGTGTACAATTCAGTTTCTGTTCATTAATATCTAACCTCTCCTTCTTTTGTTGACAACTGTATATTATTGCCATTTAATATCCTCACACATTTTGAGGACAATGATATAGAATGCCTTATCACTTGCATATCTCAGATTACTGCTCAGATAAGACAAAGATGAGCAACAGACACAGAAGGGTAAGACAGAGCTGTATTTTTGCAAGCACTAGTCATAAATAACTGTGTGATCACTCACTGCACTGAAATTAATACATATATAAATAACTGCCATATGGTTTGTTAATACTCTGGCTGATGTTACAATCGGATATATGCAGAATGATTTCAGTTCCCTGCTGCAAAGCTGTTTGTGTGACAAAGAGAGATAAGGCATCCTTACTGACTTCTGAAGGTTCATTGGAGTGAGAGCTCAAATCCAGACCTATGTAAAACTATTTGATGTGTCATTTATTTCATAGATTGCTTTTCTTCATTTCAGCTACTTTTCCTTTTTTTTTTTTTTTTTATTCCAATATTTGTGGGGTGTGTGGCTTAGTGCAAACAAGAAAAATGGACAAATGCAATGAATGTCAGGAATAGCTTTTCTTATCTCATTTACGTGGAGCTTAACAGTGTGAAAACACAGACTAGTGGCCCACACAAGAAGCAGACAGAACACTTGTAGGCAGGGCATCTGTAAAAGTGTAAAGGTCAAAAAGGATTTTTTGTTGCAACTGTTGCTTTCCCTCTTGCAACACCACAAAGTGGCATTGTGCAGCAGTTAACAAGGATCCCAACACCTGCTGCCATCAAACACCTGCAGACAGGATTCAATCATTGAAAATGGATGCATTCAATTCATTCTGTTAGGCACCATGCAAACATGCTAAGTGGTGTTGTGTGGCGGTTAACACATGGAACTTATAACAATGAACAGAAAAATATACAAGTGTTATTTCAACATTCTTGTGGCAAGAAGTGTAAGTGTAGGGCTGGCATACATATGCTCCCAGTTCTAATACAGGAGATTCCAGACATTTTTACTGTTGCTCTATTACCTATTATATTCAGTCTTACTTATAACACTTTAGATAGTGGAGCTGATATAAAGTATTTGAATGAGGGTTAAGGCACCCTTATTGTTGATTCAGATATATGAATGAGGGTATACTGTCTACTATATTTCTGTAAGTATAATTCTGCTATCTAGACTTGGATGGCCTTCACAATTATATAAGACACATACACAACTAAATCTATATACAAGAACCTTATCAGGTTACACACATACATGTTTAACACCTCCAACTGTCAGCTGTATTTATAAATGATTCATGACTATGTCAGAGCAGCTCTTCTTTTGTGGCAAAGATGGAAAATCACCACTGTGGAAGAAAATGTGTTGTCTCTTCATGACTAGGTTTGAATCTTGCACTTTAAAAATCAATTTTATTAGTGTATAAAGCCGAAAAAATTGTCAGGTCATGAACTTTATTCCCCCAGTGCATGCCTGCAAACTTAACTCACCTAGCAATTACCTTCCAATTTTCAAAATATATTTCCAAGCTACAGCAGACACCCCTCAAACTAAGATCAAGTGTCAGATTAAGCTTCCAGTTTAAAATATTAATTTCCTCCATGTTTGGCACTGCTGTTCTCCACTTTATATCACAGAAATGTAGATGAGATTGTTGCTCAGGTTTGAGCACTACCAGTAAACACAATAACAGGAATTGTCACAACATCATTAGGTGCCATTGCTCTAGTTCTGGTATTAAACATGTCTGGCATTAGAGGAGAAGGTGCCCAGTTTAGGACACAGTGGTGGGGTGTTCAGAAGTCTGGGATATTTATTGGACTCTTGGTAAAGCACCCCAGCCAAATGCTTCTGCAAGGGGACTACTCTGTCTCCCAGTACAAGTCTGAGGCTTGGAGTAGTTTGGCTCCGACTGTATCCAGTGTGACTGACATCCCATTCACTGAAGAACAGTGTAGGCACAATTTCAACGATCTACAATGGTACAAGAGGGATACACTAAACCAGTGGTTGACTGATTTCAAACTGGTAACATCCCACAGCTGTGTAAGTAGGCTAATAAAAGAGTATTTTAATAGAAAGCTAAATATAGGCAAGACCTGTATGCATAATACTCTTCTGTTCTTTTCTGTTCTTTCCACAGCTAATGCCAAAATAGAGTTGTTCAGGGCAAGTTGATCAACTGAAGAGACTGAAGGAAGCAAGTGGTATGTATGCTGCACGAGAGTAGTATTAGTGTACCTTTAAAAGTTAAAGGTATAATTTTGGGTTTTCTATACAGTAATAACAAATTCAGCATGCATATTTTAACTGTGAAAGCAAGTATGCATGCATTAGTCTGTACCGCAAACCAACATTAGGAGTCAAGTGTAAGACTATAGTCAGAGGTTGTGAGTTCAAATACCATAAATAACAATTATACAATACTGCATTTCCTTAAAACTCTATACAAGTGGTGTAAATGCCCTGATGTTAACTGTAATCTGTATAAATGGACCAAGCAAATGTGCAAAATATGAACACTTCAAGGATTACTTTGAGCTGATTGTAGTTTAAGTTTGAAGTTGTTAGGACATATACTTAAATGTAAAACATCAGATAAAATGGTTGTATAATTATGATAATGTGTTATAATTTTATGTCTTTTTTTCCTCTCACCCCAACCCTTATCTCTTTTTTTTATTTTCTATTATGTTTCATCAAAATGTCTATTTGTCATCCATCTGTAAGAAATCACTAAATGCTTCACTGCACAATGACATAGGCCAGTGCTAGTGGATCAGCCTGCACCCACTCCACCAGCTTCAGCATTGATACCCAGCATATCTGAGACTGAACATAACAGCACTGCCTTTGCTGCCCCTGTATCAAATTCTGCCTCATGTAGTACTGCTCTGGCAGCTGGTGGTGTTGTACCCTCCAGGAGTAGTGTTGGAGGTGGGGATTTCATCACTTGCCAGGAGATGCTAGGGTTGGTGCCTAGGGTTTTACACCACACCATTGGTGTACTCCTTCACCAGATGGAGAGGCTGCTCTCCCTCATGGTCTGTAGGAGGAGGAGAAGACATCAAGCACTCCAACCACCAGTGGAGTAAGGAAACAGTGATAACAGTCCAGTTGGTGTGGACTAGAGTCTCACTGTCTCCATGTTTAATGGGCAAGAGCCTGGGTTGTCCCCTTCCTCACCCCAATCATGGTGTCCACCAATCATTTTTGTCCCTTACCATCCCTGTCTCCTGTCATGTATGTCTTGTTTGTTTGCATTTGCTTTCTCACCTACTCAACTTATTTGACCCAGAAATACCAATGTCCCTTACCTGGCATTCCTCTCTCCCTGAATTAAAAACAAAAAAATGGGCACCTGTCCCACAAACAAAATTATCCCATACACAGCTCTCCATTTCACACATGTGTCTTCTTGACACACTTAGTTCAGTCCAGTTGGCTGTACAACATGAGTATGTTGTTGTTATCCCTCTTTCTGGAGGTGACAGCCCAAATTCAGCTAAAATTCTGCACATATGATCAGTTTTTACTGTTGAAGAGATGAATAGCTGTGGTTCTTTCCTACCTCCCTCCTGCACATTCCTGTGCTACTTTCCCTTTGCTGTCCCACCTGCCTGCTTCCCATTTCACCACTTTCTTATCTACCACATTTTAACACGTATAATCTGGTGAAAAATAGAATCACACACAACACACATAAGTACTAAAAAAGGCAATGGATCCTTTTACTTTGTAGTCTTTTTGTTTGCATGGAGTTTGGCATTGCACACCAATGCCAAGCAACAATAAGTGGCTCTACAATGCTGCAGTTACCTCCACACAATGCCACTTAACCCCCTGCGCTAGGTCAACACACAGTAACACATGCTGAATGTACTGTAAATAATAATGCCATTGCATTATCACGGTTTATTTAAAAGTATTAAATACACCTGGATTTGAACCCAGTATTATCTGGGCTCAAAAAGAAATGTATCAATGCATTTACATCTGCTGCCATAGAGTCAGCTAAGCAGAAGATGTGTTTTATACACTCAGTACTAACTCTCAGAATTTTAGCAATGAGCCCCATGTTTGCACACTGCTTAACTACACACAAACAGAGAAAATAGTAGAAATGTGTATCTTGTATATGCAAACACTTTGCTACCATTGAGCAAACCCACTACTTTCTGTTGCACTATGCAAATTAAGCATGTATTAGTGTTGTTTACTGTCCATTTACTCTTCCTGCCATGAAACTACATGTAGAAACATAACAAAATGATAGTCCTATCTAAGAAAATGTCACATATTTACAATGTAGCCATGTGTTACCTCCCCTATGCACTGCAGCCCTGGTCTTTCAGTACTTGTTAACAAATATATCAACTGCACTACATCAATAACAAATGTTGTGTGATATGCACATCAATTTGTTAGCATGCAAAACTAGAACTATCTTCACAGATGAACATGCCTACACACTCATTTCATGCAGGCCTGCCAAGTTTTCTCTCCAACATTCATTGCTGATGTCAACCACTATAGGTTGTCCTGCAGTCTTATGAAAGTCAGACTTGTGCTGTGGTGCTTGTGTAAAGTACTGAGCTCTGTAGTCTGTGTATGTAGATAGGTAGGGGGTTGTATTCTCACTGCAGTCAACTGGTGTGTGTTTGTGTGTGTGTGTGTGTGTGTGTGTGTGTGTGTGTGTGTGTGTGTGTGTGTGTGTGTGTGTGTGCACTTGCTTGACATTAGAGAGATCCTTTTACACCAGCATGTGGGACACTGCTATTACCATATTCTCCACGCCAGACACTGCTGATGTCATCACCTATAAAGTGTTGTCCGAGACACTGCAGTTCAGGCTTGAGCTGTGGCTCTTGCCTTAAATACAAAGTTCTATAGTCAGTGTACTTGGGTAGGGGTTCCGTTCTCACTGCAATCAACTGGGGTGTTTGTCTGTTTGTGCACTTGCTAGACATTATAGAAAGTTTTTTACACCAGCATGTTGGACACTGCTATTATCATATTGTCCTTACCATCAGATGTATCTGATTTGTGGATGTGCACTATTCCACCTGGGAGGGCCAGAGACTGGCCTGGAGGGCAGGAAGAAGTTACATCATCCTATACAATACAGATTACAGTAACATGGCTTTCAGTCTATTCACCTACATCATGGCAAGGTTTGTAGGCCCTGTGTTTTCTTGGTGAGAAACCCCTATGGTCACTCCAGATGCTGCATGTGTCTGGTGAGTTATATGCAAAGGGAACATTATACTCTATTAGTGTTCTGATAAAGTTTGAGTATAGTGCTGTTATATAATCCTAGGATATGATTAAGATGGTGTGACATGTGATGTGCACAACATAGCCTTTCCATACCACTGTGGACACTTGGTGGTTGAAGTTCAGATTGCGATCTACTTGTGTTCCCAGGTCTTGCATCACTGGGTTTCAGAATAGGGGGAGTGTTGTCAATGCTGTAATTAGGAGGGAATTCCACCTTGCAGAAGAGCAAAATAACAACATATTTTTTGCATTTATTTGTAGACTGTATGGCTTTGTCACCAATCATTTGTCTGTGTTAGTCCTTTCAGTAGTATGTTATCATCATCAGTGGACTCAATGACTGCACCAAATATGCAATCAACAAACATAGTAAGACAAAGACTGCATACTTTAACCTGAGCTTTCGAGAAATAGATTGCAAACAGTAAAGAACAAGCACATATGGTGACAGCTCTACTGCTACAGGTTGATTCACCAAATTTCAAAGTATGTGTTCTGTCGGTGAACCAATTGATTACCCATCTAGTGACATAAGGATTAATCCCCAGCTGGAAGAGTTTCTCAAGGATACCTATGTGGGAGATTGTATCCAAACCCTAGGCCAGATCAAGATAGGCAGTATGCACTGCCTTACTTTCATCCAGGCCTATCACACAGAATCAATGGGCTGTGACAACATCAGGTTGCGTATAGCATGACTCAGCACTTACACCTTCCTGTCATTGTTAAATATACACTTCAACACATCTTCCACACAAACTGTGTTCCTGTAGAAGGATGTATATCACCATACATCCATCTGAGTTGGGAGTGACAGCACCCGATGCATGCATGCATAGACACATCCTGACTCTCCTCATCTGTGAGGTAGTCCAACATATCATCACACACCTTTTCTAAATGGAAACTAGCAATATCCAGGCTATGTGCAACAGACTTGTGTGAGTTGTTAATGCTACATTATGTCTGTTACAGAACACTAAAACATTTAACGCTGGCCCCAATAAAGGCTGTACCTCCTGTAGCCCCACAGGTCACCACCAAACACAATCAACTCCAAGACGTACTGTATATAATAAGGTAGTCAGTCCACAGATAATGAGGCAAAATGTAATGTATAAAAAGAACAAAACAAAGCACAAACTGCTGGATTTAGCGCTTTCATCTCCCATCCAGAGACTTCATCAGAATCAAGACCATACATATATTCTCCACTTAAATAATAACAATTAATTCGTGATTGGCTATCTAATGATGGATTCTCGGGTTTAACTCTTAACTTCCCTATTCTAGTCTACTGGATGTGTAAAACCTAATACAATTCATCATAAAAACCATCATACATCATAAAAACCTCCTAGAGACTCATAGTACCTAATATGTATGTATATTAAAAATGTTAAAAACATATTAGTAATGAATATAAGTGTATACATATATAAATATATAAGTGTATAAATATAAATATATGATCATATAATCATATAAAATGGCAATAGATGTATCAAAATGTAAAAAATATATATAACAATAGATATAAATAAAATAGGAATATGACATGTATGTCTGAATGGATGGTGAGAATAATAAAACATGTAAATAAATAAATGAACATGTGAGAATAAATGTAGCAGCACAACCATATAAAAACAAAAACAAGTTATCAGCACAAGCATATGAAAACATTTCTATAAAGCTACATCCATAAACAGGTACTTCAAACATGTGAAATAGTATGTGTGAACATCTTGGAATTGATTGTGTTTGGTGGTGACCTGCGGAGCTACAGGAGCGACAGTCTTTATTGGGGTCAGCACTGAAGGTTTTAGTGTTCTGTTGTATTATGTCTGTTATATCTGTTAGATGTTCTCAAAGAGGTCATGGAGGGCATGCATGATGACAGAGCTATCATCCTGTTGAACTTGACAATACCAAGGCATCTGACACAAATCCATGCTGAGGTATTTAATCAACACTGTCAGATGTGGCCATAAACACCTATATTTTCAAGTGGGTAGACCAGCGGATTATATACATGGCATCTAATTATGGTGAAATGTGTAACATGACCTGTATCTCAGTCCAGTGATCAGGTCCATACATCAGGGTTGTCTGGTAGGCCCTTTCCTGTCCATTATTTAAGTCACAGAGATCAAGAATGACATACACATCCTGTGTCCTAACAGCTGTCTTCAGGACTACATATTGCAAGCCATCATTGACTCCAACTGTGATATTAATATAATATAGATGGTATCTACACAAATCAAAGATTGCTGCCATAGCCATGACAATACCTGAAATGAAACAAAAACATGGGGTAATTTGTTACATCATGAAAACAAATGCACAACCCAAGGATAATGTAGACATCACACTCTATAATCAGACCAATAGCTATGTGACCTGTGTCCTGGGGTAGATGGTATGTGGAACATACACCAGCATGTGGCCACAGTGCTGACTACTCCCTTGTATGTAATGCAACTACTGAGTATGTGAAGGACATCCACATCAAAGGCCATAATACCTCCATAGTTCACAGCCTTCATCACACGAACAACTGAGTACAATGCATGCTTTTTCATATACGTCCCTACACATCTTCTAGTGATGTGTAACTGAAGTGTACTGCCTTTGCCACAGTGAGCTGTCACACATCTTAATGGCCATACCTATGTATTCTTTTTGTGGCATAAAGATTATTGTGTGATAGTGTGGAACCCCCATCAAGTTGTTACACCAGATGCATGTGTGCTACTTGTTCTGGTGATGCACACAGTACATACATAGCTGTTAGACAACATTAAATGGCATGGGTAGCATCCATGACACTGTGGATTGTGCTCTCTCTCTCTCTCTCTATATATATATATTTTTATATATATATATATATATATATATATATATATATATATATATATATATATATATATGCCATGCATACCAGTCAACTAGCCTTTATTGATCATAGTATTACATACAGGTATAGCAATGTCCCTCCTAACACCTCCAACAGATGTTACAGTGTTAGGACAGTGTGCATGATTACCCTCATAGATTGCTGCCAAGTCATAATAGTTGTACAAGTGTGTTTGTGCAGAACCATCTGCGATCACTCACAGTTACATATGTTATGTCAGAAACATGCGATTACTGGTAGTATTATTCTGATATTGTCCATGATTGTCCATGCTTCTTTTACTGTTGTCCATCAGCCTGTACCTGTGTCCTACTTGTTGTGGACCTCTGCTGACATTACACTCATATTCCAGCAAAGCAGTATGCACAGTTTCACAATACAAACCCTGCCCCAGCTGTATATAGCATCCCTGATATATGTCCTCTACATTGTTCATGTACAGATGCTTATCTCACAAAGACATTCTTCCCTATTGTTATATCACCTTGTGTGACAGTAATATAATATACATTTTCACTGTGCAGTCCGTACTGTAGCATATTGACAATGTGATTGGTCTTCTGCTACAAATATCTTCCATTGACATGCCGTCATCTGTTGTACATTAGGTTGTTCCACCTGTCCTCTTTCCCTGTCTTCATTTCTGCAATTCATCATTGTGCCTTATTCAATACATACACTTACCATGAGTGTTTATTTTACATGGCAGTCCATGTACAGTTACAGATCATTTAAACATCTCCTGTACAGAATGCCTGGGATGGGATTTCACAATACTCTACACTGTATACACTGCCCTGTACTAAGGTTGGAACATATACATAACTTACATGTTAAGTCCTGGCAATCTTTGTGGCATTCAGCACAATCCTGCTAACCTACTTTGCTCTGAGGTAACCAGGTTTGCAATCCATGTTGCTTTACATAGTTTCTTGGCTGACAACACTGTTGTCAGACATGAAACTGCATTTGTTTACATTTAAATGTGGTGCACAGAATGAATATGTAATTACCACTGCTGCTCCCCATGTATCACCATGCACATACGTAAACTTCGTGTAGGTTTCGTCTGAAGCCTACATAGATTTTACTAAATCCCAGGGACTGAATATTTGGAATGTGAACCACGTGGAAAACTTGTCTCTCAGTCAGCTGTTTTAGGGGAATGCCAATTATTTGTACATATTTCTATGAACTGTGGGTTTAGACTATCTCTTCCTGGAATGCTTATAGTAAAGACTCTAGCTGTTTGGGGAGACAAGATGAAGAAATAATTTGAAAAAGGAAAGGTTAGATCTATGATTCTATTGTTAGTCTGTGAAAGGAGGGTATGTGTATATTGTGAGTGAATTACAAATAGTAGATGGTGCAGAATTCTTTTCTGAAGCTGTCAGATGCATCTATAGTATTTTTGATCTAAGCAGTATTTGTAGGGATGGTGGTTCTCTAACTGTCATGGCCAGCCTATAATGATATTTTATTTAAGTGGTTATCATCAGGGATGAAATTGTATAATTTCTTTGAATGGTAGTGCAGTTGTTATTTAATACCATTGTTTGAATTTCTGCCTTATGTGTTAGTTTTTTGGCTTGGCATGCCCCACTTGCCAGCGGCTGTGCCTGTGCCATACCCTGGCAAGAAATGAAACATGGACCAGTCAGTTAAAGGAGGTCTTTGTCTTGCAGATTCTTTTCAATATTCAGAGAGGATCTTAGTTGTCATCATTGTGATATACAATGATATATTTTATGGTTTAATCTCTCTGAGTATTTTGGGTTTCTAATACCATGACAGGAATGAACCCCATTCCTAAGTCAAGATGCAATTCTAGTTCATGAAATTAGTATTGTTTCAGTTTTTAATGTAAGTCAAGAGTGCTGTTCTCAACACACATAATGCACCCATTTTGTAATTCATATGGAGTTACATGTACTGGCAGCATATTTATGCATGAATGTAAACTCACTTATAAGACCTGTTGCACCTACCAATACTATTAGAAGTGTCTGAGTGTCTTTCTTTCACATTGCTCTTGTTTCTGCCTGCATATTCTGGTATTTTATGACTTTGTATCTCTCTCTACATAAGACGCTATATTTACTAGGTATAGCAATTTCATCGATCAATGCTGTTTTTGTCTTTTTTCATGGACTACTATATCGTGTTTTCTGATATCTGTTTTGAACTGTTAATAATAGATGTTCCCATCTGATATAAATGTTGTCATTCTCTATAATGCTTTATGGATCATGTTTCCAATGCTTCTTAGCTGTATTGTAGTGTTTGCACAATCCCTGGTACAACAGTCTTGCCATATTATTGTGCCTTTCAGTACACATGCCCTCCGCCATTAATGTATTGCACACAGCAACAAGATATGTGACTCTTACCACTCTAGTGGCATGGAGAGATAAAGTCCTGACTGTGACCCAGGTGACCCGAGTTTGATTAGCAGCTTGGTCACTTGATGAAGTTGGCAGGGAGGATGGCTTATTCTTATCTTGTGGGGGAGGGGAGCATGCTGACAGAGGCTAGTTCTCAGGGAGGCTAGATGTCAGGCTGAAGGAGTGGATAGATTATCAATGCAGGCCCCTTAGGGCCCAGGGGCAGAGAATGTCATAATTCCCTATTTCCAGCTAGTCATAGCTAAGTGCTAGGCACATGGGGGTCATAGGTCAGCAAAAATCCCTAGACCCCATGGATGATGGTAGGTCTCCTGACACCCAGCCCACCCCTCTGCTGAGTGTAATTGTATAACCTGTAATTAGAGCCCTCAGACAGAAAGTGGACAGGTTTATTGGGCAGGGAGGAATAACTCAAGGGAAAAAATGGGAATTTGGAGGGAAAAAATACGTGTGACTGTTTGCAGTTCTTTCTTACACAGTCTGCAGTATCTGTTTCTCCTGCCTTCCCAATGGACTTTGTAAAACAATGGGTTCATACTCCACTATCTTGGGCTGACATTAGCCTTTCTTATGTTGGTTTCAACTCACCTCTCCTTAACCATTCCCAGACAAATCTCGGTCAACACAAGGTTGTTCAGGAGATCTCTGAACTTGAAACTATATTTATGTTTTTAACTTTCTTTCCTTCTCATTTGATCTTCTGATGTTTGAAGCAGAGAATAAGGGTGCAAGCTTTAGTTCTTGTGGTGCAGGTTTTGATTCCTTCAGCACACATTTGCTTCTTGCGTGACCTTAAGCAAGTCATTTAACCAATCATTATCACCTCTTAAAAGGGACTGTGTGTCAAGTGGACCTACCTAGTTAACAAATAGATATTACTATTAGTATTATTATTATTATTATTATTATTATTATTATTATTATTATTATTACTATTATTATTATTATTATTATTATTATTATTATTATTATTATTATTATTATCATTGCCTTTTTTCCTTATATTCCTTGTTTTGTTTTTGTCACCTTTAATTGCTGTCAGATTTTTGTCTACTTGTGGTTTGATTTCCATTCCCATTTGAAAATGAAATGCTTCTGCTAAACTAAGCAATGATGTCATCTTAGACTTCTTCTCATCATGTTTTAAAAACTTTCATAATGTTTGAATTTGATGAGGTTAGCAGATATGTATGCAGTTCCGCAATTGCAGATCTATACATGTAATCAATTTTGAGGATGCTCTCCTTCAGATTGGGGAATATATAATCCTGGTATACATTGATTTTTATGTAACATTTGATAAGCATAAAGCATTTTTCTTGCTTTCATGTCAAATTAATCCAATAATTTTACAGGCCAGTCAATCACCCCTAAACTGTAAGTTAGAACAGGAAGAGCAAATTGATTTATAGCTTGGATTTTAATTCTAGATGTCAAGGCAGTTTTAACTATAAGTTTTAGTCTTCTGAAGTATTTCTTACTGAGCTGTATTCTCATTTGTTCATGTTTTATTGCTAATCCTTCATCTATTCCCAAGTATTTATAAACTTTCTCATAAAAAAGTTCCTTTATATCTTTTTTTTTTATTAAATTCTGTTTATTAATGACAGTATGCCTTTACTATCTGTAAGTGTATAATTAGTCTTTGGCATAACTGTTGATTTATTCAAAAATATAGCAGTCCACGTTATTTTCTCTTTAAATGAAAAAGAAACCAGAATGCAATATTTTTATAATTTTAAATACTTTAGGTCATTCTTTAATAAATGTGTCTCCTGAAACAAGACTACAGGCTGGATTCCATACAGTTCATGGAAACCAGCACATTTTGCTGATATCGCCTCAAATTTGCAGATAAGCCTGTAATATGACTTAGTAAACTTAGAATATGTCTGGGCAAAACAGAACTGAGCAGCAGCAGCAACATAATGTCTAACAGTCACAGCCACTGCATATTTCTTGAAAATGGTTTTGTAAAGTTCGATGAGCATTAAAAAAGCTACAGAAATTATACTATCCCAATGCAAGCTGCATGAAATTTGGAAGTAACACATCTTTAGCAATCCCTCCAGTAAGGCCAGAGACAATTGCAGATGTCTCTATAAGTCATGTACTAATAAAACAGAATTGCTGAAAGTTACAGATTCTGATGTAACCTGTAAAATTTCTAATAAAAAATTAATAGCACACACTCAAGGAAAAGGGAGATAGAAAAGCAGATGGGTATGAGTGAAGATGAGAGACACACAAGAGATATGTCGGAAAAGAAAATTGTGAGGGACACTCAGAGGGGCATGGGCATTTTTTTTTGGAGAATAGAAGGAAACAAAAGGAAAGGAAAACATGGGGAAAGGTGAGGAGAAGAGCAAAGCAGCAGGTATACACATATAAGAAATATCACAAGACATGACAGACAAAGACCAGAAATAAACAGTAAGGGAAGGGAAGGTAAACAGATACATTTTACAACATGGGCAACAGAAAGTTGACAAGCAGGGAGAGGATGCAAACCAGCCATGATGAAATGTATAAATACATACATACCCATGCAGTACTACATTATGACATGTTGCAAAGTGTGTGGAAGTCATACCTGGATGTGCATGACTGATGGCAGCTGTGTGGTGTATGCTAATAAATATGGATCACTGTGCACATTGGATATTTAATCCAATACCCAAGCAGTCTGTCAGCAGTACAAATGTAAGTCAAACAACAGTACAGATGAACAAATGCAGTCCATGAAATGCTGGAGAAAATCAACAGAGGACACCACATAACCTCTGATGTGGCATGTCAAAGGCAAACAACCAAGCACAGTGCCAAACAGCGGTGGTGTAGCAAAGCAACAAACTGGGTGCTGCTTACACATATAGGTGTACATATTTCAAACAGATGTGTAAATGAATGCATATGTCACAGATATATGCCATGTCAGAGCAACACACAGGTGTAGATGTATTTGTATGACTTTTACTGGCCTAACAGGAAATTATCAGAAAGTAATGCCAATACACATATACACACCTATGACAAAGAAAAATATATGTTCTTAAATCTATGATTAATGCTATATAAGTACTATCAGGTTGTGCACATGAAGTATGACAAATCACTCTGGGCAATATATATCACACAGGAATAACAAGAACAGGGATGTAATGCAAGCAATAGTCATCAGCTTGTGTGCCTGTGTCTGTATCTGTATAATGGCTATAGACTTGGCACAAGTTGACCTTCTAAAAAAAAATAACTATGTGAAAATGGACAATAATTCAAAGGTAGGTGAATATATACCATGCATATGTACAAGATATATACCATACCTACAAAGGGGGAAAAGTGGTGGACAACACGGTACCCACATCAAGGAAGACATGCCATCAAAGCTAAGTAGGCAAATGAGAAAGCAGGACAACATTATATAAGGGAAAAGATTGCAAATGCATGTGTACACCACATAGGGTGGTGATGAAATCAACTCAAGCTACATAGAATTGAATGACCAATGTATGTCCCATGGGCAGAATGCATTGCCGATGGCAAGAAAAATGGCCATGTATAAATAACACACACACACACACACACACACACACACACACACACACACACACACACACACACACACACACACACACACACACACAGTATTGTGCAATCATTTAACATCAAGAGGTATAGATAAACAAGCCAAAAATCGGTATAAGGTACACATATATACTGTCATGCCAATGTAGAACAACATGTGGAATAAACACCTGCAGTAACGTAATAAAATTATTGCTGTGGGTGGTCACAATAGATCCTGGGAGATCTGTCAACAATAGTGATCTGTCATGATCCCCAGTGAAGCCAACAGGGTATGATGGCACAAGATGTTGAAGAATTACATCTGTGGAAGCACAGCATTGACTGCCCCAGATGAGCTCCCACAGTTTCTTGCATCTCTGTATACAGCAAGTGGTAAGCACCACATACATAGGAGAGACGCATATGTGCCAGGCTGCACATGTATGTGTTACTTTGCATACAATTGTTGCATATAGACTATCTCAGTGCAGCTTGTTGTTACATGCATATTCATATATTATTTGTGTTCTGAAGTAGCAGAACTCATCATGTACATTTTGTCACACGTGCTGATGATGACCAATGTAAGTGTAATAACACGTTGCAGTACAACTTCAGTACATGCATAACAGTACAACCAACATGTTTAATGTGGCTTATCCACTTCAGCAAGACATGGCAAATGATTGTCTAGAAACATTGTTACTCTGACCATTAACTGTTATTGCCTCTTCCTCCTGTAATCTCAGTAGTGGATACTGCCATACTGATATTTCCCTAATATTGTAATGTACAGGTACACCTTCTGGGAACATGAGCCATGTAGGTGCACATACAGACAGACCAGGTATGGTTTCCCACCATGTTCATAGGCTGCAGTACTGTGTAGCATTGCATTGTTATATGAAAATAATCTCACTGTTTTTCATACACAGGAAAATCTGGCCAACAGGTGTATTGTACGTTACATGAGTATCACCATATCATGTTACTCTGTTGTATACATCATCATGTGCTTATCCATGCCTCTCAACTGTACAGATTTTCACAGTATGTCCAGATTTCTGCCTAATATTTTTGGTCTGTTTTTCATAAAATTGTGGTTACTGGCAAATCAGTAAAGATTAAAGATAGAAAATAAGGACAGACATTTGAGTTTCAGACTTCATATCCTTCAGAAAATCCATGCTAATGCAAAACTGGTGATTCTATCAACTTTTTAAGTTTGTAAGAGCAATATTTAAAAATTGTCTCTATTTTTGGACTTTTGCCCCACTTGTATTCATAGCTTTGTCCAGATTTCTTTTTCTAAAAGGTCGAGGTATGCTTATGCCTGCATAGATACTCTGTTTTCTTTGCTTTTTTCCACTGCAAGATCTGCATTACAACAGACAAACTCAACACATAGGGGTGGTGTAATTGGTATGCTATTTCCTCTGTTTCCCACATGCCATCTGCTTTTCCTCTTGTCCTCCATTAATTCCGTGTCCTTCTATACCTCCATAGAATATCCTCGAACAACTAGTATATGTATATATTACTTACTATGTGTTGTATCCCATTTAGAATGGTACATACTGACAAGTGTGTGATTACTAATACTGTGCTTATGCCTTATTTTCCTACAGCAGATGCATTTCATCCCTCGCCTAAGGTGATGAATTCACATGAGGACATGTCAGGTGTGCATTATGTTGCTATCCCTCACATATGTCATGTATATTGCATGCGCAACATAATTGTCAATTTCCTGTTATATAGGTTCTATGGGCCACACTCAAACATGATCTGTTTGTAAATCCTTAGCATCTGTAACATTGCAGTGATATATACATGGCATATGTCAATGATGATATCCAGCATGTGATATATTCACATTTACCTGACCTATGTCATCTGTGCCTTCTTTTAGCATGTCCACTGCCTTCATCCTCCATTATCCTATCCAATGATCCTGTGGTGGGATCTGATGTGTATCACTATGGTAGCATGGCTCCTGGCATACAGGACACAGATTTGGTAATAGAGTCCAACCTAGATGGTGACAGTCAGGGGGATAAGGCTGTAGCCTTGGTTATGGGTGAAAACATGTCTAGCCATTCTGTTGATGTGCAGGCATCAGATGGTGGACAGGGTGAGGTCACATGTTGAGTCTGCTAGTGATGTTGACACTCCTCCACAACACATTGATATTGCCCAGTGCAGTATACATAGGCATGTAACTAGTGTGCATGGGGATGTGTCAGGGGGTGTCTGCTTACTCCTTCAGGCAAATGAACATTCCCAGCAATGTCATGGATCTAACATCTGTGCACTTGCCTGTGCCATGGATCATGTTGCACACCAGCTGTGTGCATTGCATGAAGGACAGGATCACATGCATGTTGAGGTCAAAGTAGCATTAGATGCTCAGAATGAAAGCATGTTATCTGTGGCATGGTCCGTTGAATCCTTGGTTATGACAGCACTACAGCAGTGCCATAGTATGAGCAGGGTTCTGTATGTCCTGACTGTTCTCAGCCAAGTGTCACATGGGAGAGGCAGGCCCCCTCTCAGTAAGCTATCCCTTGGCCATCAGGCATCAATATCTATGTTGCAATGTGCACACACATCTGCTGCTGGCCAATCCAGTGTGGGCCAGCTGTCACAACCAGACAATCAACTCGCACCCATGCTCCTTCTCCACATGCTGGCATTATCCTGTCAGTCTCTCTGTGGAGCAACATGGGCCAAGTGTTTCCATACATGGAAGGGGCAGCCAGGACCAAGGTGTGAGCTGTCAATGTAGGTGCCCTAGACTGCATTAGAATAACACTGACAATTGATCCACTATGTCCTGTAGTGTCATTCTCATCCTGTGGCAATGATGATTGCTGTGCAGACCACTTATGATGTCATCTGTCTGTGGTTGTTGTGAAGTCTGATGCTATGGGAGTCTGTCACATTTATTGGCCATAGATGACTCCATTCAGTGCATGATACTTTAGCCATAATTTACATTGCTGTATGTTACTTGTGATACTGACAATGGTTCTGCAGTATGTTCTGACTTGTTTTCCTGTTTGCATCGTTAGATATTGGTGAGATAAGGATGGGGTTCACAGAAGTATGTCCCTTGTTGTCTACCATACACACATACACCATTTTGAGTCTGTATACATACCTGTGTCACTTGTAGCCTGAGTTGATGGTCTCTACTATGATAGATTTGCATATGTTCATACTGTTATATGTTGCAATATTGATGTTATGTCTGATTCTCAGTGTGTACATCTATTGGGTAATTTCCATTAGATGCAATCTGCGCTTTCTGTTGTAGGGCAAGAACTGAACATCACTGTTTAATATGTGAGTACTTCAGTATGTGTGTGTACTTCTGTAGGTATGGCTTTTAATGACTCAAAGATGTGGCTGGACATATGGTCACATCCTCCATCATTCACGCCTGTTTCTTCTATCAGCCTGTGTTCTCCTGCTACTCTTCTGACAGCTGCTGAATGTCATCTTCAAATATCTGGGGTTCATGGGGTAGTTCATCAACACCTGCAGCAGGACAACTGCCATGTGTTGTTGTTAGCATACTGTGCTGCCTCTTAAGGTGTGTATTGCAGTGCACCCCCAGCTGTCTCCATGTGTCCAGACATCTGAACCCAGTTTTCATTGCACTAAGCATGCACTCTATGGTGTTTCATGTCATGGCATGCACTGTATTGTAGGCCTCTTCTGCAGGTTTGGAATAATCTGTGTAGAGGTCATTAGCCACAGCTTAAGAGGATAACCACAGTCACCTGTTGTGGGGAAATGAAGCACATATGTTTTTATCATGAATAATGTTGAGAGAGATGTATTTAGCTTACATCCTTGCTGTGTTCCAATACTTACCCAGTAATAGTCCCTCAGGTATTTTGTCTTGCCAGAATGCAGCCCTCGACCACTTTCTTCCATATGGCAACATTATGGACACTCCCTGGGTGTGTGACCATGATATTTTTTATGATGCCATCTGCTGTGCACACCATCTGACAGTTCAGGGATAGCCACTCCTTTCCATTGCTGTACCTTTCTGCTTCTGGTTGCAGAGGGGTCTTAACAGGGATGTTGGTGCAGACTATTGCACCAAGAACATTGGGGAAGTTTAAGATGTTATAAAACTGGTGCATGACATTTCACCACTCTATAGGTATAGATGTAAAGTGCATGTGTTCATGTACCTTGGTGTACATTGATGCCAGAAATTGTGCAAGGATGCAACTGGCACCTCTCTGTGGCACTCCTATAGCATTGTACATATGTGATTGGAACATCCCAGATGCCAGTAAACCTAGGATCAGAAAGACTTTTGTTTTGGGAGGTATGGAGCTGCCTCAGAATGTCCACACAGATGTGCAGGGCACATCGGTTGCACACAGCCTGCTCCAGCCATCTGTCTAAGTGACACCTGTTAGTGATTTCTTCAGCTGACAATTTGCTTGGTTGTAGCTTGGCTGTCTGTCTAGCTGGCTGCTTTCTAGGATGTACAGACAGATCATCCTCCATGGCTTGCATTACCATAGCCTGGTGTAGTTTATTCATTGTAGGTAATATTTTTTGTTCAGTATTGTTAAGGTTTCCTTAGGATACAATGGGAGTAGCTTCCTTTCCTTACATCAGACATCAGCCGAGGATTTCAGAAACAGTCACCATTACAATTTGTTGCATTTAAGTTGCATTTAGCATCCACAATCTGACTGGATGGCACAGAACACATAATTATCCTATGCTGAATAAATAAGTACTCAAACTGATTCCGGCAAGACTTATAAAATTGCATCCACTGTTGGTGCACTGAAGTCTTCCTTTGATGTGTGGTGCTATTCACAACTAGATTTTAAATCCCACTGTGTCCACTTTATTTAAACTTAATACATAAATTAAGTTTTTTTTTATTTCCACTGTTGATGCCATTTACATTAATAGATAAAACTTTTAAAATACTAATTTCTGATTTTTCTTATCTTTAGATGTCTTTTTTGAAATTGGATCAAATACATCAGAATTCACTAGCAGATTTTTAAATCTATTACTTATATTACATGTGATATTAAGCATAAAAGAGAAACTATAATATCCAGGAAGTGTAACATAAAATCTATCTTAAAAATCTAGATAAATCAAAAGTATCATCCTTAACATGGATGTCAGTTCTTTGTATAGCTTAGATTCACTAAAAAATCCCCACTCAGCCAATCTATGCACAATCTATCATTATAAAGTTCTCTTGAGAATGTATAAATCATTGTGATTAAAAGATCCATATAATGAATAAATATAGTCACTCTGTTACTTATTACTTTTATAAATTTGTGAAGTATAATTCTATTAACTTACTTTTTCTTCTATTTTTTTCCCTTTCCATTTTCTTTCTTTGTCACATCAGATGTATAACTGTTAATATTTATGTTCTCCTCAGTTCAGTCTCTTCCATCCATGGAAAGAATTCTTCTCACATTAGGCTGGATTCAATATGTTGGAATCTGGTGCATTCCACTGACATCAGACCAGAAGTTGCAGAAAAGCATGTAATATGTAAGTATGCCTCAGTGAACTTAGAATATCTCTGTGCATGAAAAAGTTTCTCAGTAGCAATAGCACACCTTATATCAGTCACAGTTACAACATAAGTAATGAAAACTGTCCCGGAAAGCATGCTGTACATTATCAAAGCTACAGAAATATATCACGGTCTAACCTATTTTATGTGTAAAAACATATTTACAAAAAAATCTCTCAAGTAAGCTTGGAGAGAGCTATGATATATATCCATAATCATTTATTAGTAAAATATACTTGCTCTCAATTACGTATTTCAATAGAATCCGAATATCTAATAAAAAATTAGTAAAAGAAAAGGGCTATCACAGCCACATTGCCACAACTAACAGTAGCTAACAATGGGTGTGGGAAATGTGTGAGGAACACAGGTAATGAACAAACCTGAGGAAATAAGGAGCTAGAAAAGCTGATGTGGGGTATGGGTGAAGAAGAGGGACACACAAGATGCATATTGGAACAGGAAAATTTGATGGACAGCCCGAGGGGCATGGGCAATGCTTTTTTTCTTTTTTGTGGGAATAGACCCCATTTTTTTAAGAACAGAAGGAAAGGTAAAGACATGGAAAGAGGAGGAGAAAGCCATCACAGAAGGTATACCCATATAAGAAATATCACAACACATGACAAAGAAAGGTCAGAAATAAACAGTAAGGAGTGATAAGTTGCACAGATGGCACACTGCACAACATGGGGAATGGAAAATTGGCAGACAGGGTGGGGATGCATACCAACTATGGTCAAATGCAGAAATGACTGTGATAAGAGATGCTAACTGAAAAAATAAATGAGTGCCTTCATGCCTGGCTGAATACATGGAGGTACTTTTGAAGTCAAGCCTGCCACTCCTGAAATTCAAAGCTTGTGCGATCAGATCAGAGCTGCTGCAGAAGAGAAAGATGGGAGGAAGTTTTCAGATTTCAAAGCCATTTTCTTTCGCAGTCAGTGTGTGTTCAAGGAACAAACTATTTTGTTAAGGTTGCTGATGGTGATGAACGTGTACATGTATGTATATATAAGAAACTTCCTTGTTATGGAGCAGAAGTAAATCTCGATGGCATCCAGACATCAAAGACCCATGAGGACCCGTTGGTTTAATTTTAACTGTAAGCCTTTAACTCCCTGTCCAGCTATCTGAATCCACATAATGAAGAAAAGGTGTAGGCTGTCAAAATAATCTACCAGTGAGTACACACTGCATTGGCTTTCCTTTCTCTAGAAAATGCAAACCATCAAAACAGCATGCTCTAATGGCAGCTTAAACATGTTTTTTTTCTCTAAACAATACAGAAAATGTATATTTTGTAATGCATATAAAAATGCAGAAATACATATGTACCTATGCACTATTACATAATGACATGTTGCAAACTGTGTGGCAGTTGTACCTGGATGTGTATGACTGATAGTATTTGTGTGTTTTAGGGTAATAAATATGAATCACAGTACACATTGTAAAAATAATCCAGTATACAAGTAGTCTGTCAGAAGTGCAAGTGTAAGGCAAGCAACATCACAGATGAGCAAACAAAAGCAGCCCAAGGAATGCCAGAGAATACCAGCGGAAGGCACCACAGAACATCTGAACATGCATATGAAATGCAAACAACCAAGCATACTGCCAAACAGCAGTACTGTAGAAAAGCAGCAAACTGGATGCTACCTACACAAGTAGGTGTACACAACCCAAACAGATGTGTAAGGAAATGCAAATGCCAAACACATATGCCATCTGAAATACAACACACAGGTGTAGGTGTATATGTATGACCTTCATTGGCCTAACAACAAATGATTTGAAAGCAATGTCGGGTCTATATTAAATCAGCGAATGCTTAAAAAAGTGAACACTGATTTATTGACCCCATGTAAGCGAAAGCTTGCAATCCCTGAACACTTAGAACAGCGATTTTTTTTCCCAGGGAAAAAAAAATCACTGTTCTAAAAAAGGAAAAAAAAAAACTTTAAAACATTACATAAAGTGGGGGGCTTCGCCACCCACACCCCCCCCCCGCTTAAATATACCAACTCTGAGATTCCACTACAGTGAAGAAAATGGCAAAATAACGAAGGCAGCCAAATGATTTCTTTCCCAGGGAAAGAATTTGCTTATATGCCATTTCGGTATTTTGCCGTTTCGTGCTTTCAAGTTCGATCAAGATGCATTTGAAAGAATGCATCTTCGATCATATAATAGGGAACCGCAATGTCAATACACATACCAATTTATTTTATTTACCAGGAAAGTCTGTTTGGGACACAGCCCATTTTCAGTGGAGGCCCTGGGAGAAATGCTCCAGATGCATGTCCTTGGAATGTGGGAGGAAACAGGTGCACCCAGAGGAAACCCATGTGAATGCAGGGAGGACACACAGACCCCGCACAGAAGGCACCCCAGCCGAGAATCAAACCACAGAACTTCTTGCTGTGCAACAAAAATGCTAACCACTGCATCACCCAATGACATGTAATAATAATTTATGTGTAAAAATCTATGTTTAATGCTATATAATCAATATCAGGTTGTGCACATAAACTTCAACAATGTCACTGGTTAATATGTAACACACAAGTGTAATAACATCAAGGATGTTTTACAAGCAGTAACTATTAACTTATGTGACTATGTCCTTCTTCTTCTTCTTTCAGCTGCTCCCGTTAGGGGTCACCACAGCAGATCAACTGTTTCCATTTCTTCCTGTCCTCTGCATCTTGCTCTGTCACACCAACCACCTGCATGCCCTCTCTCACCACATCCATAAACCTTATCTTAGGCTTTCCTCTTTTCCTGTTACCTGGCAGCTTCAGCCTTAGCATCTTTTTCCCAATATACTCTGCATCCCTCCTCAGCACATGTCCAAACCAATGTAATCTTGCCTCTCTGGCTTTGTCTCCAAACCTTCCAACCTGGGCTGACGTTCTAATATACTTATTCCTAATCCTGTCTACCCTTGTCACCCCCAGTGCAAATGTTAACATCTTTAACTCTACCATGTCCAGCTCTGACTCCTGCCTTTTTGTCAATGCCACTGTTTCCAACCCATATAACATAGCTAGTCTCACTACCCTCTTGTAGACCTTCCCTTTCACTCTTACTGGTACTCGTCTGTCACAAATCACTCCTGGCACTCTTCTCCACCCACTCCACCCTGCCTGTACTCTCTTCTTCACCGCTCTTCCACACTCACCATTACTCTGAACTGTTGATCCCAAGTATTTAAACTCATCCACCTTCACCACCTCTACTCCCTGCATTCTCACCATTCGTCTATCCTCCCTCTCATTCACACACATATATTCTGTGTGACTATGTCCTGCATCTGTATAATGGCAAGACAGTTGGCACAAGCTGACCTTGTAACAAAACAGCTGCATGAAAATGGACAAGAATTCCAACAAAGGTGAACATATGTCATGCATATGTACAAGATATATGGCATAACTACAAATGTGGAAGGGAGGTAGACAGCTTGGATCCACATCAAGGAAGACATGGCATCAAAGCTCCATAGGCAAATGAAAAAAAAAGCAGATAATATGTAAGGGGACACATTGCAAATGCATGTGTACATCATATAAAGTGGTGTTGAAGTCAACCCAAACTACATTGAAGTGAATGGCCAATGTCTGTCATATGAGCAGACTACACTGCTGACATTGACAGTAATGGGCATGTATAAATCTGACAAACAGTATTGTGCAATCTTATAACAGTAACCAGCATAGGTAAGCAAGCTAACAAATGGCATCACATACACATATATACTGTCATGCCAAAGTAAAAAAAAAACACGTGGAAGAAACACCTGCAGTTATATTATATTTCACTGACCCTGGTTATAACTCAGTCCTGTGAGCAACATTATAGCATATTAACATGAAGTCAGTAAGTGTTTACTCAACAGTAACGGTGTTTCTCATTTGATTGGAAAATGTGCAGAGACATGTGTATGTATAAGTCATTGCATATGTATACCATTTGTCTAAATGCATGAATATATGTGAATATGGAATGAATGTGGAAATGTAACATAGGCCAAAGAAGGCATACTGTAGTGTTACTAAATAAATTATGAAGAACTTTAATCCAGAAGCCTTTTAAAATAAAAACTTGTTTTAAAAAAATGAAAGATAAGCACTTTCATTCAAAAAAAAAAATACATTAACTTTATCAGATAACAATGCAGGAAGTACAAACTCATTTAAAGCTTTTGTGTTTAGTCACATGACCAGCAACCCCCTAGGAACTGAAACATCATCTTAAATAAGCCACAGAAAACAAATTCAATACTATTTACAAAAATTGCAAAAAGAATAAAATAATAGAAAATATAGAAAATAGAAACAGAATGCATTCCACATGAAATAAAATAAAAAATAAAGGCAAAGTGTATAAATATATGCTTTATATTTAGGGCTCATCTTTCCAGTGCTTTTAACTTAAGCAAACATGCTATTGAAACATGTTCACTGAGACCAGGTTAATTAATGGCATTCAAACACAACTGCCAGTATAATTCACATTTTTCAACTAATAAGGTCCATCGACTTTCATTACTGTTAGAAGGCATTCGTTCCAAAATGCAAAATTTGATCTTATGGTGTGGGTAACATTTTATGTGTTTATAGAGAGCATTAGTCTCTTTTCTGTTTGATATCATATAAATGTTCGTATATCCTGTCCCTCAGTCTCCTCCCCATTTATGTGGGGCCGGGCCCATGAGTAGTATTCAAAAGGGGCAGAAATTTGAAAATAATATTAGAAAACAGATGGTCCAACCCCCAACATAGACAAAACATTGAATTTATGGAGATGAAAAAGTGTGGTTGTTGTCCCTACTGCCCCAATATTCTGGTGTGCCATGAAATTACACTGAACAACCAGGTGATTGCTATAAAAAAAACAGATCAAGTTGTTGTACAACAAAGATGGTATATTGTGCAGTATGTATGTTCTGTCTCTGCTTCTACATTGGAAAAATGGAAAAATGGAGAAGTGACTGAGGGAAAGAATATATGAACATTTATATGAAATCAAAATGAACATGTTTCAATGGCATGTTTGCTTAAGTTAAAAGCAATGGAAACACGAGCCCTATATATAATGCATGCATTTACATACTTTTGCCTTTATTTTTTATTTTATGGGGAATGCATTCTGTTTCTATGTTCTATATTTTCTATATTTTATTCTTTGTTGCACTTTTTGTAAATAGTATTGACTCAGTGCTATGCACTAAGAATTTGTTTTCTGTGGCTCCTTTAAGATGATGTTTCAGTTCCTGGAGACTTCATGGTCATTTGATTGAACACAAAAGCTTTAAAATGAGTGTGTATTTCCAGCATTGCTATCTGAGAAAGTCCATGTACTTTTTGAATGAAAGCACTTTTCTTTCATTGTTTTTAAACAAGTTTTTTTAAAGACTTCTGGATTAAAGTTCTTGTGGATTTTTATCTACATTAGTTTGTTTCCTCAAGCCTTCAATTTGTGTTTCACCTCTATTTCTTCAGTTTGTTTTTTGACTAAATAAATTATCATTACCACAGTGTGTGTGTGTGTGTGTGTGTGTGTGTGTGTGTGTGTGTGTGTATATATATATATATATATATATATATATATATATATATATATATATATATATATATATATATATATATATATATATATATATATATATGTGTATATATATATATATATATATATATCTATATATATATATATATATATATATATATATATAAATGTTACAAGAAGGACTGCCGATATGTAACAGATACATTCATATGGTACAATATAGTATCAATGTTGTCAACATACGCCACATACAATTCCATTATGCTAATGTGATAGCATGACAAATGTCCTTCAAAACACAGGGGCAAGGACTAGTACTTCTATTGAGCATAAATGATATGGCAATTTTTAATCATATCCATACCAGTATGGTGCTTGTGGAATATGGCCAACATGTTGTTTGTGGGTTGTTGTCAGTCCCACACATGTATACAGTGGAATTGTTGCAGCAGTAGCAGCATGTTAACTGCTGAAACTCATGGACAGCTGAATGTTGAATAAAAGTCTATGTGATAATGTGTGTTATGTACTCATTGAAACAATGCTAAATGTCACATAACATCTGCAGTGTACATTTGGACATGTATCACATAAGCATGACAGCAAAATGCTATGAATGCACAAGTGTGCAAAGACAGTCCAGTCACTGATATGGCAAGGTACCCAAGGAGAAACGCTGCTCAGGAAAGTTAACAGTCAAACAATTTATTTTCGACTCAAATTCCACACGAAATAACATGAAATCACCACATAAATCCAAATACAAATATGGTTGAGCGCTTTCATCTGCATACAACAGATTTCATCAGAACCATGAGAAACTAAAGAGCAAGTCCTTATATAGCAAAATAGGCGCCAAAAATCATTAATTAGCCTTTGTACAAAGCTTAATTGAACACAAAGGTATTGTTTGCTGATATCAAATGTTAAATTACAAGAAAATGCATAAAAATACATTGATAAAATACATTATTAAATTACATTGTTAAAATTCATTAAATAAACTACAAAAAAAACACAATAATCCATAGTAAAACGAGAAAACTTCGGCAACCCGAATAGAACTGTGAACAAACTGACAAACAGCAACCGAAGTAAAGAATAAAGTGGCCACTCAGACAGATAATCTTTTAAGCTTTCTTCCACTTTAATATCGCGTGGACTTCTTCAGAAAAACCAGGACACCTCCCAACGTCCTGGTTTTATATTAATTAAACAAGCCAAGGACCTGGCCCATTTGGGGCCCAACGCATCATTTTCGGGGGTGGTTAGACGTCTAGTTATCCATCGGGCACAGCGATGGAGAGATCTACACCTTCGAGTGTAGCGTTTCTGGCAGGCAAAATGATCCTTGGAGTGTGGTGCTCACGCACTCCACATGGTTTTACCTGTTGACACAGGGGATAGTTGGTTGGTCAAGGATAAGGCCCAATTGGCACGCTCACATTTAGATATGGTCCAACAAGAGATATACCGGGTGGCTCCGGTACAACCATCACATTCTGGCAGACAGTCACTGAACCATCATACATGTCCATGGGGCATTTCAGTATGGGGAGCTTCTATCACACAGTAGTTTATTTTCCAGCCACATCAGTTTTTGTTTCATCTTCATATTCATACACATACACTTCTGCTATTTTAAGCAACCTAGGTATGAGTTGGTTAAACAGGCATTTTAGTTGTATATGGCCAACGGCAATACACCTATGTTAATGTTAGATAGGGTTTTACATCGACAATTGGTGAAATACAGTTTTTTAAGTACGTCACTTTTAAAGTATTATTAATGATAAATAACAATAACTTTTTGTATACAACAATTTCTTATTTTAGTGTACCAATTTTTATATTTGATTGTAAATAATAATGTTCATGGAGATAACATCATTTCCTGTTTAATTAATATAAAACCAGGACGTTGGGAGGCGTCCTGGTTTTTCTGAAGAAGTCCACGCGATATTAAAGTGGAAGAAAGCTTAAAAGATTATCTGTCTGAGTGGCCACTTTATTCTTTACTTCGGTTGCTGTTTGTCAGTTTGTTCACAATAATCCATAGTAACTGCAGTAACCATATGTAGCTATACCTTAACCTATATTCATATTAATACATATAAATATCTTATAATATATATACTTATATTCAATTTCCTAAATAGATGTATGGGAAATTATGTTATCGATATTAATATTACTAAATAAATAACTTAATTAAATTAATTAAATTAATCAAATTAATTAATGTAAATAAATTGATGCATATATTTAATTAATTTGTGTTGGTGTAGATATACATAAATAAATACATACTATATAAATATATAAATATAAATATACATATACATATAAATATAATTATAATTATAATTGTAATTGTAAATGTAAATGTGGAAGTCAAACATAATCAACTATCCAAAATGAGAAAGGGTTTAATACTGATGTGATCATTTAGACCAGGTTTGGTCGTGGCATCACATAATATTTGCCATTTACTTTCTAAAAGTGCTAAATAACATTTCCAGTTGCCACCTGTAGCAGTGTGGTCTATAAGGTCTATAATACTAAAAAGAAAGGAATGCTCAATGCCTTTATCTAAAATATGTTTGCTTAATGCATTGTTGGGATCTTGTTTCCTAATTCTGTATGTATGTTCATAAATTCTGGTCTTAAATTTCCTTTCTGTCTTGCCAATATAGTAAGCATCACACGCTACACAGGTGGCAACATAGACTAATCTGGGAGTATTGCAATTCCCCCCCATACTATATAAACTATTTTTAGTAATGTTGTTCAACTTTACAACCTTGGCTTCATTAATAAACTTACATTGCTTGCATATACCACACTTTTTAGTGTGTTTTGATCCAACAGCCTCTCTATAATTATCCTTTCTCCTTTCCAACATCCTTTTAATATTTTGCGAAGTTTTATAAACAAATTTGGGTACATATCCTACTGTGTTACAAATTTCATCTGAAATTTTGAAAAGATTCCAATGTTTCAACAAAATCTCCTTCAAAACATCAACATAAGGACTATACATAAGTACACAAGTACAACCTCCTTGCTCATTTTTCTTCTCTTTTGAAATAAGAGGTCTTCCTAATAAGGGGGGTATTTATTACCCCATTCTTTCTTAACATATCCCTGTATAGATTTAATCAATTCATCAGGGTACCCCCTATTAGAAAACATTTTATGTATAGTGCTCAATTCTCTTTCCATAGTCTCCCTGTTGGAGGACATTCGAGCAGCACGTATACACTGGCTACTGCAGTTACTATGGATTATTGTGTTTTTTTGTAGTTTATTTAATGAATTTTAACAATGTAATTTAATAATGTATTTTATCAATGTATTTTTATGCATTTTCTTGTAATTTAACATTTTATATCAGCAAACAATACCTTTGTGTTCAATTAAGCTTTGTACAAAGGCTAATTAATGATTTTTGGCGCCTATTTTGCTATATAAGGACTTGCTCTTTAGTTTCTCATGGTTCTGATGAAATCTGTTGTATGCAGATGAAAGCGCTCAACCATATTTGTATTTGGATTTATGTGGTGATTCCGTGTTATTTCATGTGGAATTTGAGTCGAAAATAAATTGATTGACTGTTAGCTTTCCTGAGCAGAGTTTCTCCTTGGGTACCCAGTCATTTGTTACTGATATGGCAAGCACCATGATGGCGGCATACAAGTGCATCACTCAGGCAACACTTAGGTACTGAGGGCCCGCCCTGATGGAGATGAGCATCATGAATGATATCCTGGGTTATTTCCTTGCATGAGACCCAAATAGCTGGTGCCAAATCTTGAAAGAAATTCCCCATCTTGTCCCTCACCTGTGTTCAAAAGGCATCAGTTACCACCTCCCAGATCTGCTCCCGATAATCATCTTGTTGCAATGTCAGGCATCATCTTCTCTGGGGTGCACAAGGGATGATGGCACAGGGCAGGTCCAGCTTCTTCATCATCATCCTCATCTCCATCATGGTCATCATCTTAGGACTTTGGCAGTGGTCTGGTATGCACTCATCTATGATGTATAATGAGTGAGCATTCACAGGTCCCATTCTCTGTCAAGGTGAATCATAATACAAGTCATAAAGTACATATGCATACTTACTACAACATGACTACATAGCATACCCACTGTAATGTAAGGAACAGGCAGAGAACAGTCAGTAAGAAACCAAATGCATTATGGCCATAGTCAACTATACCGCCATATGTGGTGTATGTCATTAATCAAAACCATAGCAATTAAAACCAAATGTCTTTCAGGCCGCACATTCATGTGATAATTATAGCTGATATTAAACTGAAATTGTTGTGCACATCTGCAATCTAAAGTAACATCCCATCAACATGTGATGTCTGCATATGACAATAAGGTATATCAGCATACATTGCACGTATCATTAAAAATGCATTCTGAGATGAAATGGCCTAAAATTATTATGTAAGACAAATATAATGAACATATATGCTGCTAGCAATTATCTCTTCATGCACACAACACATTACATGTGTCCTACTATTTATACTTATGGATCTTTTTAATAATGGAACATGTCAGGGTCCTTGTATCCATCATATAATGTCAGCCATTTACTCACGGCCATGCCATGGCATGCATAACTCAGCTTACCAGTGAAAATCTTGACATTACCTGAACACTTGTTTATCGACCATCATTACCCATGACCAGCATACGCAAAGCCAGCACATTTACATACCCTGACATTTGAAGAGAAGTATGCCAAGAAATTGTGTCATGCAACACTCACATGAGTCTAATTTGCAAAACAACTCTATAAAAATGATAAAGTAACACTAGGAGTGTGACCTGTATTGCTTAATACTTGTGATGTATGCCTCAGTAAATTGGCCAGTTCACTGAGAGAATATTACTATTTCCATGTTTCCTGTCTTGTATGTGTGCCCTGTACATCTATGTTGGTGTATGAATGTCAACTGTATTCCAGATGCTTATACATGTAATGAGTCATATGAACAGCCAACAACTAAAATATTCATATATATTGTACAAACAGTCTTGTCTGCCTAAAAATGTATCAATGATCTATATATATTTATTAGCAATCCCTACCCTGCAAAATGCAAACAACATGGGTTGGCAGGGTGGCCTAATGGTTAAGGTGTTTGCCTTACAAATACAAGGTGCAGGGTTTGAGTTTCACAAGAAATAATTGGCTAGGCTTAAAATGGCTCACAAGGGCAGTTAGCTTAGTACTAATCTATGAACCTATGAATATGTACTGAGATTACAATCCAGTGGAGAAAAAATAAAAGACATGAGCAAGACAACATTGTCATTGACTGAGGTAACATCATTTTTTGGAATGCAACACAACACACATAATAATGTCCAATCACAAATACAGTGACAGCCTGTGACACATGAAAAAGTGGTATATATTGTGCAAACAGTCTTGTCTGCCTAAAAATGTATCAGTAATCTATATATATTTATTAGCAATCCCTACCCTGCAAAATGCAAACAACATGATACAGCCTGCTGAATAATGTCATAGTTCAAAATATTGAACAGGAATGCCTATGTGCACATGTATGCCTAAATACAGGATAAAAGTATGTTGTAACAAAACCATCATGTTATAGGCAGATGGAATACCCATATTGAACTGAAGGGCACAACAGACAGTCCACTGGCAGTGTGTGAACACTGACACAACAGACGCCCATTCACCGCATGAATAAGCTGGCTATGCACAACAGATCAGTCATTGAGAACTACATCCACACATACAAGTGTACCAACACATACATTAAAAACATCAGGCGAAGCACTATTAACTTGCAAGCAAAACACCACAGTCCAAATCACTGTGACAATAATATATAAATGACTGTCATCTAGGTTGTGACCGACACATCAAAACTTAAATTCAGCAAGCATGGCTTGCTGGTAAATGATATGTAAACATAGTTTTAGATAATTAATACTTGTCACAGGTATTGTCTGACTATTGCACTTACCTTAAAGATACATGATGGGTATTCCTGCATTACAAAATGAAATTACATTATTAAATCAAAGCATTGTTTCTGATTTACTTTTTGATCAGTATAAAGCAAACGATGATGGTTTTGAAAGACAATGACAACTTTGTGAAGGATAATACACTAAAGAAACAGTATAAATTAGATTTAATTATCAAAAAAGACAGGTTAATGCTGTTACTTCACAGCCCCACCAGAATGACAATGTTGTTATTATTAATGGTTCCCCTACCCATGAAAATGGTCAAAATGTTCATAATAACAATGTTATGGGAGATGGTACGAGAAATGACAATGTTGCAAGTGATGACTATTCTTTTCACGAGGGACAACAGTTGAGGAGGTGCAAAAGACTCAAAAATCAGGGAAGGAGGACCTCATGGCATTGGCAAGGTTACAACTCCCATGTGAACAGGAACAAGAAATATTTCAACAAGGGGCAGCATCAGCCTCGGAGGAGAGACCAATATTGACTGAAATAAAAGAAGCTGAAACATTGTTTGTTTTTTGAGACACTTCCCAGGACTTTATTGATTCAGCTTTTGATGTACAAATGCAATGTAAAATTTTAGAAAAAGAAAGTTTTTATATTTACAACTTTAGTGACATAAATATTACTGAAGGTCGCTTTACTTTATTTAGAAAGGGGATTTCTTTAGTACCAAGTTATAAAACTGATATTCCTAATGTGCTTAAAAGCTTGAAGAGGTATATCAGAAAACTGAATTTAAACATGTATTTAGGAAGTGTGAACAATAATAATGATACTAACCAGGTTTTGCAACATAAAAGTACTTTTATTCTCCTGAGTCATCCTCTAATTACAGCATTTGAGAGAGTGTGAACAGAATGTCAGGAAAATAGTTAGTGAGACAAACTACAAGGTTAGCAATTTGACAAAAAATGAAACAAGAATTTTAAAGGAACTGGAAGGTAACCAAAATTATTGGGTAATGAAACCTGATAAGGGGGGGGGGTTGTTATTATGTCTCAAATTGACTACATCTCAAAAATGTATAACATTTTAAATGACTCTATGACTTATAGTAGGACTTCGAGGAATGAAATGAACGGAGCATATATTAAGATAGATAGTTTTTTGTTTGCTGCCCTCTTTCAAAATTCTATAAATGCAAATGAAAATAAGTATTTAACGATGAGGGCACTGAAGATCCAAGTAATATCTGGGATTCCAAAGACACATAAAAATGTGCACAACCCCCTCATTTTGACCTATTGTAGCAGCAAGAGAGACAAAGAGTGAGGCTATTGCAGCATATGTAGATTTTTATGCTAACCCATTAGTTAGGGAGGCATCCCATATCTTAAAAGATTTGTGGCACTGTTTGGAATTGCTGATGCTTGACTGTTGATGTGGTCAACCTGCTCTTGGTAATACCTCACAAGGAGGGCTTGCAATTTTTTCAAGAAAGCCTGTTGGCTAGTAAGGTCATTGACCAACCTAAGATTAATTTATTAGTGGAACTCATGGAAGTGGTTTTGATAAACAACTACATTATGTTTTAAGGCAAATTCTTCTGTCAGAAAGCCGGAGTGGCTATGGGAGCCAAATATGCTCCAAGTTTTGTCAACTTGAACCTCTTGGAATGGGAAAAGAGACATGTGTTTCCCTCTGCTTTATGGCCAATATTGTATTTTATGTCAGATTTTTGGATGACATCATGATATTATGGCGAGGGGAGGAACAACTTTTGAATAATTTCATTGAGTATCTTAATGGCACAACCATTTTCTTTGAATTCAATTTTAAAGTTCATACTAGGGAGATTGATTTTTTGGACATACATCTGACTAGAGATGTGGCCACTGTAACACTGATAAGTACTATTCACAGGAAAGAAACTTACTCTACTATGTTGCTGCATTTCAGCAGTTGCCATCCACTACATCAAAGAAAAGGGATAGTTAAAGGCCAAATGGTAAGCCAATCTCACATCATAAGTGACAAACTTTTTTCCAAGGAGATTTTTGCACTAATTGTTATGTTTAAAGATAGGGGTATCCTTTAGGGTTGCTCTTGAAAATCAAGAAAGGTTCTAATTAAAAGGGGCACTACATTTAAGCCGATTTTACAAGCAGGCTTAATGATCAGTAGAGTGGCAAAGGACAACTTTGATTCACATGTCTGGTATTGCAATATAATGAAGAGACATCAACATTAGTGGCTAGTATAAAAAGTTCATGGGATGTACATTTCAACAAAGAAATGAAAGAAAATATTAGGGTTCCAACCTAGGATAGTCTTTAGTAGGGGTAAGAACCTTAAAAACACGTTGGAGAGTGGAATTACAACAAAAGTTACACACAGATCTTTAATGTACAAATGTGGTGCATGTAAGGTTTGTAAAAATATTATTGATGGAACTAGTGTGTCAGTGGAGGGGGGGTTATGAATGTACCATAGGTTGCCCTGGAAGATGTAATTGCAATACCACCATGGTAGTCTATTTAGCCACGTGGCTATCCTGCCCAGGTTTTTAGGTAGCAAAGACCAAAAGGAGACTTTGGGACCATATTCTAGAGCATTAGAGGGACATCAAAAATAGAAAAATACTCACAATGCCCTATCTATTCATACCTTGGAATGTCTATACTTCAAAAGATTTGTATTTTTTGTTATGGATGGGGTGTGTGGTGATGTTGGGGGGGGGGTGATGTTAAACTTGAGTTGGAAATTAAAGAGGCTAAGTGGCAGTTTAGATTTAATGCCTGCTGCAAACCTGAGTGGAATGACTTTGATTCAAGAGCCCACCTTTTTGAAACAGAGGGCTATAGAAATATGAGTTGTTTATAATTAAAAAAAGTTTCTTTTCTTTTTTACAGTTTTACTGCTGTCTATTATCGTTAATATTTTTGTTCTTATCCTTTATACATTTACAGCATTTAATATGTTTTTAATCAACACTATACAAATTGTAGTATTTTTTAATGTTTGAAACTGTTTCAATACCAACAGAAATGTAGCTAAGCTTAGGGCTATTCTTTCTTTTTGATGTAATTAATTGAATGATTGATTATTACCTTGAGTATATAACTACAATTTAGCTTAATTGGTTTAACTCTAAAGAAGCCAATTGAATTTTATGACGAAAGCGCTCAGTCTGTCGATGCAGCATTAAACTATTTGCTACAACTTTACTGCCTTGGTGGCTAATTTTTTTTTATTTTCCAATGTTTCTTCCTGCATTATAATTAGCATATATGATTATGGCAAAAATACGAGTCTGCAACAATGATCACATCTTTTTTTATTTACAAAATCAGACAATGTAATCAACATACCTCTCTCCCTGTACAGCTTCCCCAGCCTGTCCATCTGACTGATGAACAGGGCACAATTAAGAGTCTGATCTTCATCACCTGCATAAAGAAAAAAACATGTATGAATGAGGTAGGTACAAAATAACATTAATAAACATTACTTAGCTCATGTTTTCTACATTTTAAATTGAGGAACATTACAGAATCTCCATACACAGCTTAGAATATTTCACACACAGTCCTTTACATATTGGAACAGAACTGAGCATGGATTGAAGGATTTGAGATTAAAACCTACTACTCTTACTTATGCCCAAACACAAACCCAGACACCTACCTGTGGTAGCTAATCCACCTTGCCTGATATGGCTTGACAAGAATGTTGTTCAAAGAACTGGAGGCATAAACATGAAGGGATGGTATAGTAATTGGGATCATGACTTAGGCTTTACAAGAAATACAGCTTGCAGTGCATTTATGAAAATAAAATTGCAAGCATAAATGCATGTCAGCACAGTGGTCACAACACAAAAACACAACTATAAACTTTTGCACCTCACAGAGTGGAACACTGTCATGTAACACATACCTATAGTTAACAGAAAACTACAAATTGCTGTACATCACATATACAGTAATGTATTTTAGGTGGGAATGCATAGTAGTAGTAGACGTAGAAGGCATCCTTCAGTCCCAAAGGATCATGGATTTGTCCCTCTACTGGACTGATTTGGGCAGCATCTTCTATGACTGCACAATCCAATCTGGGAGTAACAGTCCTTTCCACACTCTGGGCACCAGTAGGCAGGTGTTGGTCTGGTATAATGCTGACAGATCTTCCTGAGGGCTCTCTTATCCTCTGTTCTCCTTGGTAAGGTGGTTTTATACATAGTGAGAGCTTCCTTCACTTCCTGTTTCAAGGCAATCTTGTCTGAGGTGAGAGAATACCAGTTGTTCATACTAATGGAGAGAACACTGAAGTCATACTTGCATATGTCCTTGTAGCTCAATTTAGGTCACCATTTAGGGCTCTTTCCAGACTCCAGCTCTCCAAAAAGGAGGTCTTTTGGTGTTCAGCCATCTGTCATGCGTGAGACATGACCCTACCAATGCATATGTCTCTGTTTCACGTGGGTGAACATGGAGGTGGTGCCTATTCTCTCAAGTACTGTGCTGTTGGTGATCTTGTCCTGCCATGAGATACCAAGTATGCGCTTAAGGCAGCGTATATGGAATACATTGAGCCACTGCTCCTGTTTTGCACACAGAGTCCATGTTTCATTGGCATACAGTAATGTGCTCAAAACACAGGCTATGTAAAATTGCACCTTGGTGTGCACAATGAGCTTATTATTAGCCCATACTCTCCTTGTTAGCCTGGAAAATGTTATGTCAGCTTTTCCAATGCACTTCTCAGTCTCAGTTGAGATTGTAGAGCCTAGATACATGAATTCATGGACAACCTCCAGCTCATAGTCACGCACCATGATTGATGGCTCACTACCCACATTTTAGCCCATCACCTGGCTCTTCTTTGAGCACTGCGGTGGTGGTGCTGCAGTAGCGTTGTCACCTCACAGTAAGACGCTGTCCTGTTAGATTCTCAGCTAGATCGTCTTCTGTGTGGAGACATGCGTGAATGGACGTACCTTTGTTGAAGGGTGTGCGTCAGAGCTGGCAACTTGGCATGTAAAAATCTATTGCCAATCATTAGCAGACTGGAGTTCTGCTGTGGTGACCCCTAACCGGGAAAAGCCGAAAGACACAACAACAACCTGGGTCTTCTTTGAACTGAATGTGAGGCCAAAGTCTATACATGCATCCACAAAGTGAGTCATGACTGACTGAAGTTCTTGCTGAGTGTGAGCCACAATAGCTACATCATCAGTGAACAGGAACTCCCTTAGATACTTCCTAAGCACCCTGGTCTTTGATCTAAGTCTCAACAGTTTGAAGAGGTTGACTTCCATTCTGGTTTAGAGAAAGATACCCTCTGTAGCACTTCCAAATGCAAATTTCAACAGAACTGAAAAGAAGATACCAAACAATGTTGGAGCCACTACACACCCCTGCTTTTCTCCATTGAGACTCTCAAAAGCTTCAGATGTGAATCCATCGTACATGATGGCCCCATTCATGCCTTCATGGAAGGCCATGATAATGCTAAGCAGTATTGGAGGACAGACAATCTTTGCCAGAATTGCAAACAGACCTTTCCTACTGAAGAAGTCAAATGCCTTGGTCATATCAATGAAGGCAATATACAGAGGTTTGTTCTGCTCCCTGCACTTTTTGTCTAGTTGCCTAACAGAGAAAACTATGTCTACAGTAGCCCATCCAGCTCTGAGCCCACACTGAGACTCAGAGTCAACTCTCTCTGCAAGAACATGGAGCCTCTTCAGGACAACACATGCAAACAGCTTCCCCATGGCACAGAGAAAGGAGATGCCACAATAGTTGTTAGAATTACTTTTGTCACCTTCATTCTTATAGATAGTGACTATGTTAGCATCTCTCATATCTCACTGTACACTACCTTCTCTCCAGCAATGACACGGTATTGCATGCAGCTCTGAGATTAGGGTACTGCTAGCACATTTAAGGATTTCTGAGGGAATTCCATCTTTCCTGGGAGCTTTTCATGAAGATAATGCTTTTAGTACATCATTGAGTTCCTCCAAGGTGGGCACAACATCAAATTCAGTTGTAGTTGTCAAAGGTTCGATTGCATTCATGGCTCTCTTTAGAACTATGGTCTTTCTGGCATAAAGCTGTGACTAGTGTTCCACCCAACCTTCCATCTGTTTGGTTCTGTCCTTCAAGACCTCCATTGTGGCCAACTTAAGTGGGGTGATATTCCTTTGTGATGGATGGATGGATGGCTTGCTTAATCCCGTCATACAGTACTTTCCCATGTGCAATTGTACATACAAATTTAAATAGCACAATTAAACAGTTAATACATTTGTATTTGTGGATTTTTCATATATATTACTGGTGACTCAATAGACTCTGTGGTATGTATGGAAGATACTGATTTTGACATTAATCATATGTTGCTGTGTAGTATGTATTCATATTGCTGTTATGGATATTTATTGATTGATGCTTCTTTAAATAAGTATAACTATTAACTCAATACAAAAAAGATCCATGTTGACGTCTGCTTACCATGTACTGTCTGTAGCCTGCTTATCGATACAGAGGGTTTCCAACACTTTCTGTAAGTTGCTCAACTGACAATTTTCAGATACTCCCTACTAATGTGGATGCCATTCACTGCTCAGTACAGATTGTGTTGACATAAGCTCATCATGTATAACATTTCATATTAATATGACTGATTTCTTTTACAGAGGTTGTCTGTTTTGGCTCAAAATGCATTACAACTACAGACATCATACAATTCTGTTTTACACTTGTGTTATGTGCAGTATGTTAATGCAAACTGCATGCAGAGTGTGTGGCTCATATGGTACAATACTGTTGCATTTGCACTTCCATTACTGGGATATCCACCGTAAGGATTTATGTCTTGTTTTCATATCACATATGGTTTTATGGGTTCCCTACAGGTGATCAAAATCTTAAAACATCGACTTTCATATGGTCGAGGCAATATGATCAAAGTTTTAAAACTTTGAACATTCTGAATGGAGATCTCTGTATAGCACGGAATGGGAACATTTTCCCTTACCCTCACTGTAGTGCGATCTCAGAGTTGGTATACTTAAATAGCAGGGGGTGTGGGGTTGCAGGGGGGCTTGCCCTCCTGTTAAAATGTCCAGAAATTTTTTTTTTGTTTTATTTTTTTTTTTAAGGTGTTTTAACTTTTGAAACATTGATCTTATGGTCTCAGCCATATGAAAGTCGATGTTTTAAAAGTTCGATTATTTATAGTAGACCCAGTTTTACATGTCACAGTACTGTACTATACAATAAGGCATAGGGAATATTTCCTAGATTTCTCCATTGCACAGGACTGCAGAGGTTTACATTGGCATAAGCTATCTACATAATTATCTCCATGTGTGGGCTCCTACATCAATCTAACCATGTGCATTTAACTGTCTTTAAGATAGCAAGCAGACCCAGAGGTGAGAATTTCTCCTCACCGGAGAATAAAATTATAATAGATGATCTGCTCCAACATGGATGAGCAGGAAATACAGTATGGAACAAGGAACTCTGGACTGACCTCACGAGCATGATTAATGCTGTGGGTGGTCACAATGGTAAGTCTGTTGCTCATGGTGCTCTGACATAATCCTTCATGCAATCAGTAGGGTACACTGGTATGAGAGGTTGATGGATACCTTCCGTGGTAGCCCACCTTTGATGATCTCTAATGATATCACACAGTTTCTTGCATCACTGCATAAAGCAATTGGAGACAGGTGCATACTCAGTACTGGGATACAAGTGTTCCAGGCAGCACATGTATGTGTTACTTTGCATAACATTGATGCATATAGAGTAACTCAGTACATATTGCTGTTGCATACATATTCAGGTACTGTCATTTTTGTGTTGCAGATCTAGAATTGCATCATGCACATGGATCTACTCAAGCTGCTGACAACCAACATAAGTTTAATGACTTCTAGCCATACAGATTCAGTACATATAGAACAGTGCAACTGACATAAGTAATGTTGTCTGCATTCATTTGCACATGTCCATCCACTTCTGCACAACAGGTGGACATGACAGGTGAATGGCTCCATATGCTGTTATGTGACCATTACCTATTAGTGCCTCAACCTTCTGTCATGCCAGTGATGTGTACTGTAATATTGATATTTCCCCTCACATTGTAAAATACAGGTACATCCTCTGGGGACATGAGCTATGCAGATGCACCTACAAACCAGGTATGGTTCCTCAACATGTTCATATGATGCAGCAACATATAGCAGACCTGTGTTGTATGAAATTAATGTTGCTGTTTTTCTACATAGAGACATCTGGCCAACACATGCACCATACATCACATGAGTATCAGCAGATCCTGTTACTGTGTTGTATATGTCATCACATGACTATGCCTGTGCCTGCATACATGACTTTGTTTGTTTTGTCTGTACTATCCCACAGCAGGATCCATATTACAACATACAAACTCACAAACTCACAAACCACATTGGGAGGATGTCACTGGTATTCCATTACCTCTCTTTCATACATGTCACTTCCGTTATATCTGTTGTTGTTCTCTGTTAATACTGTGTCCTTCTACCCCTGCATAGGACAATCACCATCAGCATCTCAGCCACAAACTGCTATGTGTTTGTATTTCCTACTGTATGTTTTACCTCTGTTGGGATGGTACATGCTAGCAAGGATGTGATTAGGACTTCTGTATTTATGCTTTTGTTTCCCTGCAACATTTGCATGTCATCCCTTTCCTCTGGTGCCACATTCCCACAAGGACATGTCAGGTGTGTGTTATGCTTGCATTCCTCACATATATCATACATGTTGCATATGTAACACAACTGTCACCTCCCATTTATATAATTTTCATGGGCCATACATGGACAAGACCTCCTGGTGATTATTAACTGTAACATTGTAGTGAGATATGTGTGACATATGTCATTAATAGTATACAGCATATGATGTAAGTTTGTTTTCCTGATATGTGTCATCTGTCACTTCTTTTAGCATCTCCACTGCCTTTATCCTCCATTAGCCTATCCACTGATCCCAGTGTTAGACCTAATGTGTCTCAGTATGGTAGCATGGCCCCTCACACAAAGGACTCAGACTTAGTGATACAGTCTGGCTCAGATGGTGACAGTCATGTAGATGAGGCTGTAGCATCACACATGGAGGAAAACTTGTCCAGCCATTGTGACAATGTGGTAGACTTCAAAGGGTATACATGATGAGGCCTGTGGATCACAGCCCCATGCTGAGTCTGCTGGTGATGTTGACACTTCCCCACAACACATATACAGTCCGTCACAGTAGACATAGGTGTGCAGCTGGTGTGCATGATCACATGGCAGAGGGTGTCCACCTACTCCTACAGGCAAATGAATGTTTCCAGTGATGTCATGGATTTGACATCTGTGCATTTGCCAATGCCATAGATCATGTTGCAAACCAGCTGGGTGTGCTGCATGAAGGAGGGGAGTACAGATGCAGTGAGGTCTTGGCAGCATTGTCTGCCCAGAATAAAAGCATATTATCTGTGGAATGGTCCATTGAATCCCAGGCTATGGCACTACTACAGCAGTGCCATAGTACAAACAGGGATTTGTGTGCCCTAACTGTCCTTAGCCAATTGCCACATGGGACAGGCAGGCCCCCTCCGCCAAATCACATTTGCCCATCAGGCATCAGAGTCTATGCTTTGATGTGCACACACTTCCACTACTGGCCATCTTCTTTGTGCCCAGCAGTCATGATCAGACAGTCAGCTGTCACTCATGCAGTGGATCTGCACATAATACATAACACATAAGTTAGTATTAGTCTGACTGCCCTTAAAGGCCATTTTAAGCCAAGTCAATTGTCCCATGTGAGAATCAAACCCTCCAACTTGTGTTACATGCTGTCATAGGTTCATAGGTTGGTACTAGCTATTGGCCCTAGGGCCTATACAACCCTAGCCATAACAATTACCTGGCTATTTATTCCCACAGTATTTACTTCTCTGGACCCCTGTCTAGCAGGGTGACTGACGTGATCCCCGGGGTGAATTTCCTATCTCCCATCCAATCACCAAGCTTCCTTCTGAAGATGGCCAAAGAGCCACTCTGCTTGACATGTATGGGCAGTCTATTCCAGAATCTGGGGAGTCTCTCGGTCAGCTGCCTATCCCTCCAGCATATTTTGTTCATTGTGATGACAAGGTTTAGATCCCTGGTGCATGTGTCTTTGAGGGATTGAGATTTCTTTAAGTGTAGCATGTCCAACAGCTCTGGGTTTGACATGGCCTTGTATGTTAAGCAGAGATCGCCTCTGATTAGACGATATGCGACAGAGTATAGGTGGATTTTTTTAGATGGTCAGCATAGGGTATCTGCTTTAGGCCTGTGATTCTTTTAGTGAGGTATTTCTGCGGCCTTTCCAGTTGTTGCAGATGTTGTGAGAGGTACATACCAAATGGGGTGTTGTATTCTATAATGGGTCTAATGAGGGATAAGTACAGTGGGACAATGACCTCCTTTTTTCTGGATGCAAAGCCCTTAGTGATGAGGTTTGCCACATAGAAGGATTTCCTGACTATTGTGGTGATGTGGTTATTGAAGGTGAGACCACTGTCCTCCTGTGTTCCTAAGTCTCTTATCACACTCTCAGTGTTTAGTGTACTGCCACCTATGTGGTAATTCATGGGTACATGTTTTTTCCCAATGGGGATAACTTTACATTTCTTGGCATTGAGCTTGAGCCCATGGCTCTGGCCCCAAGCATCTGTTTCTGTAAGGCCCTTTTGTAGAATATCCACATAATTTGGGGATTCAATAATGGCTCCCAGTTTGCAGTCATCTGTGAACTTTGTTAGCCAGAGTCCCTTAGTGTTGGCTTGTACTTCAGAGAAGTAGATGCCAAACAAGAGCTGTCCCAGGACTGAACCCTGAGGTACTCCACTTGTCACTTGTCTGGAGCTGGATTTGGAGTTGGCTACTTTTATAGTGTGGGTCCTGTCAGTAAGCCAGTTGGCAACCCATCGAGTGATGTAGGGATTAATGCCCAACTTAGTAAGTTTATCTATGATTCCAGAGTGGGGGATGGTGTTGAAGGCCTTGGCAAGGTCCAGATAGGCTGTGTGGATCACCTTACCCTTGTCCACAGCTCTGGAGACTGATTTGAAGAAGTCAATCAGGTTCAGGAGACAAGATTGTCCCTTCACAAACCCAAACTGCATGGGGTCCAATGTTTGAAGGTTGCCAATGTCTTTGTTTATAAGTTCCATGACCCCATCAGTCTCCTCTGTGGAGCAACCTGGGCCATGTGTTTCCATACATGGTAGGAGCAGACCTGACCATGGTGTGAACCATCAGTCTAGACACCCTAGACTGCATTAGATTAATAGTGACAGTTGATCCACTATATCATGTAGTGTCAGTCTCACCACATGGTGATGATGATTGCTGTGTGTGTGCAGACCACTGACTATGTCATCTGTCTGTGGTTGTTGTGAAGGCTGAGGCCACAAGAAACTGACATTTTATTAGCCATATGTGACTCCATTTAGTACATTACACTTTATCCATACTTTACATTGATATATGTTACATGTGATATCGACAACATTTCTACATTATGTCCTGAGTTGTTTTCTTATTTGCAACTTTTGATAGTGGATAGAAAGGCATGTGTTTCACCAAGGTTTGTGCCTTGCTGTCTAGCATACACACATGCACCACTATGGGTCTGTATGTATACCTTTGTCACTTGTGGCCTGAGTTGATGATCCATGTTGTGCTAGATTTGTATATGTTCATAGTGTTATATGTAAGAATGATGACTGATGCTCAGTGTGTATATCTACTGGGCAACTGCCATTAGATACAATCTGTGCTGCTGTGATGGGGCAATACCTGAGAATCAATATTTAATGTGTGTACTTCTGTATATGTGTGTCAGATGCTGCCATGTTGCCTGGGCCTGGACTTGTGGTTGCACCCTTCATTGCCAATGCTGGTTTCTTCTGCCCCCTGTTTGTCCTCCTGATCCTCCTCTAATGGCTGCAAGATGTCATTTTCAGGCATCTGTATTTTTGGGGTCATTTACTCACACTGGCAGCTGGAAGACCCCCATATGCTGTTGTTAACATATTTTGTAGCATGGCACACACAGTTATCATCTGTGCTGCCTTTTCAGGTGTGTATTGCAGTCTACTCTCAGATGTGTCCAGACATCTGAACCTAGTGTTCAGAACACCAAAAACCCACTCAATGATATTTTTTGTTGTTGCATGTGCTGTATATTAGGCCTCCTCTATAAGGTTTAATGGTTCTCTGTACAGGGTCATTAGCCATGGCTGGAGTGGATAATCCCAGTCACTTGTTTTGGGGAGTGAGCACATATGTTGCCATCATGGATAATGCTGACAGGGATGTCCTAGCTTACATCTTAGCTGTGTTCCTGTACTTATCCAGTAGTATTCCCTCAGGTATTTCACCTTGTTGGAATGCAACACTCAGCCCACTTTCCTCCATATGGCAGCATCATGGACTCCTCCAGGGTGTGTTGCAATGATGTTTATTATGCTGCTATTTGCTGCACATACAACCTGGCAGGTCAGGAATGACCAATCCCTTCTGTTGATGTCTCTGTCTGTTTCTGGATGCACGGGGGTCTTAATAGATATGTGGGTGGTTTACTGCATTAAGTACGTGTGGGAAGCTTGCAAGGTTGTAGAACTGGTGCATAATAGCTCTCCACTCAATGAGAGTAGATGGAAAGTGTATGTATTCATCTGCCTTATTGCACATTGCTACAAGGAATTTTGACAGGATACAACTGGCAGCTGTCTGTGACACTCCTACAGCATATGTCTTTGGAATGCCCCAGATGCCAGTACACTTAGGCTCAGACAGACTTTTGTTTTGAGACTAATGATGTTGCCTCACAATGTCCACAGACATGTGTGGGACATACATATTGCACAGAGTCTGCACTAGTTGTCTGTCTATGCAGTACCCGTTAATGATTTCTTGATCTGACAGTTTGCTTAGTTGTAGGATGGATCTCTGTCTAGTTGGATGCTTTCTACAATGCACCAACAGGTTGTCACCCATGTCTTGCAGTACAACAACCTGCTGCAGTTCATTCTCTGCAGGTAGCATTTTTTCAGTATTGTTACAGATTCTTTAGGATTCCATGGGAATAGCTTCCTTTCTTTATGTCACAGTATGGCATTCACTGAGGATTTCGGAAAAATAGTCTGTGTTGCACTTTGTCATAATTAAGTTGCATTTGGCAAGCATGATGTGTTTTGGAATCTGATGGAGTGAACGGAATCCATAATTATCCTACACTGAATAAATAAGTACTCAGACTGATTTCGCATGACTTCCAAAATTGTTTCCGCAGCTAGTGCACTGAAGTCTTCCTTAGGCATGTTGTACTGTCTGCATCTATCTTTTGGAGTCCAGCTCATATTCAGTTTTCTTCTGCCTTTGTTTTGTAAAGTATGTCTCTTTTTTGCATTTATGAATAAACAATTAGTTTTGTGTTATATGTACTTAATAAAGATTCAATATGCATTTAACTAACATTCCTACATTAATATTAATCTTTTTCTCTCTTTTCAATTAATTTTTTATCAGCGTATACGTTAACCATACATAACTATTCATTACATACCAGTGTCTTTAATTAATAGACCAATAATTTTGTGTACTGAATATGTTTGAATATTTTTGTATCATTTCACACAAACAACACAAACACACACACACACACATACACACAATCCCCCGGATTCACGAATCCTCCGTGTAAGACTTAATAAGTCTTACTTGGAGACTGCAGTTGAACGGTATGATGTCAGCGTGCCATGAATATGCATGAGGGCACGCTGACTCAACTGTAAGTCTTACACGGACCGTGTAAGAAAGCAGGGGGAGTGTCCGACTGCCGAGCAGTCTAAATGTCCATGCCCCTGCAGGTGTTTAAAATAAAAGCAAATAAACAAGAGCGAGTCCACTCAAATGTCCCTGCACCCAACACCTCACTGTCTGATATTGTAAACCCCCATCACACATCTAAAACGCATAACATTAAATTTGTTTTAAATTTCCAAAATAGCTGCCCATATTTGCGCGTGTGTGCCCGGGTGTGCCCATTGCTTAGCTACAGTTAGCAATTCTGACATGGAAGAGCATAAGAAAGAATGTTTATGCAGCTCACACCAAATAGCAATAGCGTAATGGTAGAGCGTTTACACAAAGAAGAGGCATTCACAGTTCGAGTCCCACCACTCTCTTTCGTATTTATTTTTTAAATCAGTATATGGAATAATACCCAACATATATGTTTAAACATAACTAAAAAGCAGTGAAATGGCCAATGTATCAGTGAATAAAATAAATATTTTAAAGGATCCCAATATAAAATTGCCTGCAGTTAAGCAGTGCTCCACCCAGTGCAATGTAGCTGCCCATAGCTAAATCGCGCTTTACCCAGCACAATGTAGTTGCCCATCGTTAAATCGTGCTTTACCCAGCACAAAATAGTTGCCAAAAGGTAAATAGCGCTTTACCCAGTACAATTGGTTTGCGCGGAGGTGCGCGCTGCGCCAACCAGTGCACCGTCGGGCAATGTGGAGCAACGTAGAGCAAAGTTGCTTAAACACAGCCACGCCCCCTAACTTGTCTGGACAGTAGTAAAATAAAATGCAATGATAAGGTTTGAACCCAGGATAGTGTGCACCATAATCAAAGTACAGAACCACTAAGCCACAACAGCTTAGGATAAACATACACTGTTAACATATATATATATATATATCTATATATATATATCTATATATATATATATATCTATATATATATATATATATATCTCTATATATATATATATACATATATATATATATATATATATATATATATATATATATATATATATATATATATTATATATGTTAGGTCTGCAGTCAGCCGAGAATATTTAGAAACGGCCAATCACAGAAAAGTGCGGGAAATGCGGCATATTTAAGTCACATAGGCGGGAATACTCGCCATAACTGATTGTAGCTCCCATCTGCAGTTAGAATGTCTGGTGGTGGAGAGGGAACACACTTTCGAGCGCAACGCTGGGGCATCGAGGAGTCAAGATATATGGTTTGGCTCCTAGTCCATCGGCATGAGACTTGACTCCTGCAGGGCCAGTTCCAAGGAGGCTTGGAACCGGTTGGCTCATGAACTCACCAGTGCCACAGGCATCCATCGGATTGGTGAGCAGATCCATCACCAGCATGCAGACCTGAAGAGGCGGAAGCAGGACCTTCTGAACCAGTGGATCCAGGAGGCCCGTCAAATGCAGGATGCCCCACTACTAAGTAGGTAGCCATGGAATGCAATATGTAAGAGAAGCTAATATAGACTAAATAATGGATAGGTATGTCTCAATATCCCTTTATTTACTCCACAGCTGCAGGTGCTCACACTATGAATCAGCAAGCCTATGCAGATAGGCTGCTAAGGCTGCACCACCAGGTAGGTTAGTAAATATTCTGCATGTATTGTTACATGATATATGTGAGTGAGCACGAGAAAAGTGTTTAAGCTCAATAATACAGCAATAAAATGTCCTGATTGAATCCTCTGCATGTACTGTTATATAACAAATGTCAGTGAGCCAGAAATAGAGTGTATTAACCCACCAATCAAGGTAAAATAAATCTGGAATACTATCCCTGCATGTACTGTCATAACATATAAGTGAGCAGGCCTGAAAAAGAGTGTTGTAACCTATCAAGAAATGTATACTATGTCCTGAATGTGTCTTCTGTATGCACTGTAATAACAAGTAAAGGAGAGAGCCTGTAGAAAAGAGTGTTTAATGTAATAAATAAAGGTATAAAACTTGGAGTGTGTCTGTGTCACTTACTTTGAAATGTTGTTGTACCCTTGCAATAAAAAGTAGTACTGTTGTAATAGGTGCTGTCAACCCACAGTTGTGCAGTCCCATAGGAAGTGGATGAAGGAAGTGGCAGTAGCTGTGAAGCATAAAACATTCATTCCCTGAATAAATCCTCTGCATGTACTGTTACATATCATAAGTCAGATAGCCATGAATAGAGTGTAGTAACCCATGAATAAAGCAAAAACATGTCTGGAATACAATCTCTGCATGCACTGTCATAGATAAAAAGTGAGTGAGCCTGTAAAACAGTCTTGTAACCTATCAATAAACGTATAACATGTCCTGAATAGGTCTACTGTATGCAGTGTAATGTCAAATACAGGAGAGATCCTGTAGAAAAGAGTTTTAATGTAAATAAGAAAGGTATAATACTTGCAGTGTGTATATGCCAGTTACTCAGAAATGTTGTTGTACCCTTGCAGTGAAGAAATGTTACTCTGTTGTAATAAGTGCTGACAACCCCCAGTAGTGCAGTCCCATATAAAGTGGATGAACGAAGTGGCAGTAGCTGTGAAGTATGCAACAGTCCTAAACAGTTGTGAAATGGCTGACATGCATAGGTAAATCTGGCACACGAGTAGCCTGTCAAGGTGTACCCCAGAAATGTTAGTGTGCAACCTGAAAAGTAGTGTTGTGTACAAAACAAGTGAAAAAGCCATGTGAACACATCCAGATGTGCAAATACATAAAGAAGTCATTTAATACAAGTATGTAGCAGTAACATCTGCATCCTGGACAGTTACCATGTCAGATATAGGCCAGGTATATCTTGAAGTAGCAAAACCCATAACGCAATCAAATGCATGTTGCCTAGTGTAAGAATACATGTAGGGGATATACACCTGCAGTCAATAGGAATGTAGTGTACAGTTAAAGTACTAATAAGATGTTAATGGAGGTTTCTTTTTACACCCTACTCCATGTGCATAAACAATGCAATTCCACACCTCAATGGATATGTCTATTCTCATAACATTTGTTGGATATATGTCCTATTGTTATATAAAATATGCACTTACTTTGATGCATGTCCCCTGTTAAAACCCCACAATCTTGGTGGCCTGTTGCCACCAATCATCCCTGCATGCTGTTAGAATGTCCACTGTCGTTCAATACATGCATGTGTTATGCTTGCTGTTCAACTGTTGTAAATCTGGTGTGTTGGGTTAATGGGAATATTACTGCATGCTGTTACAACTAACTTGGAATGCTGTTGTCTATGTTTTAATTAAACACACCTAATCACAGAACATATGGGAAGACCGGTCCCAGCGGACCCACCTGTCCCTCCTCAGCTGGCAGTTGCACCTGGCACCAGCAGGTCTGGTGCCCAGCCTGGGCCACCCTCCTTGGTAGGTCCTGTGCCACCTTCTGGTGGAAGTGCTGCAGGGGATGGGGATCGCCCCCCCTGCAAGCGTGGGCGGAGAAGGGCCTCCTGTCACCCTGCGAAGGGTCCGGGTTGTGGAGCGTAGGGAGATCCAGCGTTTAGTCGCTGATCCCCTATGCCAGCTGGAGGCGATAGTGGCGCGACTCACGGGTGAGCCTGCCCCTTCTACGCAGCCCCCAACACAGTGATCCTCGGGTCTGTGAAGGTCCAGTGGTGACTGCCCATGGGTGGGGATCTCAGTCCCACTGTTACCATCTGTGGGCTCATGGGCTTGCGGTTTCCAAACATCCGTCCCCATCAATTGTGTTCACCTACCCCATGTGTCATATTCCACCCCTGTATGCGTCTTGTTTGTCTTGTCTGTTTACCTACCAACCTACCTCCCCAAATATACCTACTTCCTCTACCTCACTTTCCACTCTCCCCTGAAAAAAAAAAAAAAAGGGCAAACTGTACCCGAAAAAAAATGACACCCCATACATAGCTTCCTGTTTCGCACACATATCCATTGGACATGTACACTGATAATTATAACTGGCAGTACAAAAAAAGTATGTTGACCTCACCCCTCTCCCAGGGGTAGAAGGTATCAAATTTCACTACAAATTTTCAACATATGCACAGCTGTTGCTGGCAAAGAAATGGGCAGCTATGGACCTCACTTACACCCGTCCTGCACATCCCGAGCATGTTTTCCTACTGTCTTTCCCTCTCTGTGCCCCCTTTTTCACCACTTTCCTATCTCCCCATTTCCTTTCAAAGAAATTAGCACGGGGGTTAGCGGGAGTAAGCACTTTTAAGAAGTAGTAAGCGGGATTAAGCGAGTATGCGCATGTGTGCGCTTAGCTAAGCCTCGCTTAGCGTCGGCAAACCCGCTTACAACTGCTTAAAAGTGCCTTAGTCACTCTAGGTCAGGGCCCTTGTTCTGCTCAGCAGCAAAATTAAAATACCTTTGTTAGTCTCAAACCCCAGACCTTGGACACATAAGACTGCATGAAGTACCACTAAGCCACAACAGATATGCAGTAAATTTGTGCTGCAAAAAATATATCATTTATTACAATGAGTGAATGTAAAGGAAATATAGGAAGGCCATAACACAAAGCCTGTTCTGTGGATCTTTACCAGCAATTGTTGTGGGATTGCATTACATGAGTGTGATGTGAGAAGCAGCCAATCAAGCAGAAAATAATGTTGCAGAGGCACTTTACAACCCCCACACAGTATCATAGCAGCACAAACACTGGCATATCTGAGTAGGGCAGAGGCCATACCTCCTAACCCAGTCAACTTTCCAGGGATATCCCTGATTGTGAAACATATTTTAGCTGTGTCCCTCAGAATTCCACAGAAAAGTACTGATGTCAGTCAGAATGGTGGGGTATTACACAATGAATGCTGACAATAATTACAGTAAACACTGCTTGTATGTCATGAAAGGAGTCCTAATCCATATGCACTGCTTCACTGAAGTATACACCTACTGTTCCTATTATGTGTAAGGTGTACCTCACATTCAACTACATATCCATGACACCATGCAAAGATGTATGTGACTGTTCCATAGGCCTGGCAGAGGCCCAAACACACAGGCATATAGGCTGTACTGCTGTTACACACTCTGCAAATAGCTTTCTAAGTTCCTCCCCAAGCATACCCGTATGTAGGAGTATAAAACAGAAATACTAATGAATGTAGCCATTGTCAGAAAAATATTAATTTATTTATATGTCTAATGCTTATTAGAAGCTAAAAGGGTTAACACATTTTCATTCTATTTTATGTACAGCCTAATTCTGTATGAAATTATAAGATGATTTTTCAAACCACAGTATGCTTTCTGAAACTGCAAGATGCACTCTGACCTAGTATTTTCTAGCACAGCAAAATTCATGTTTATGCCTTTTGGAAATGTACTGAGAAGCGGGTGATTATCTGCAAGGTCAGGAAAATGAATGAATAGTGTATGAATAGAACAATACTGTTTTCTATAATATGATTGAATATGAACAATCAGCTCTGTTCGTGTTATGAGAACATGTACAGCTGCAGAAAAGAAGAGATACATGAAACAAAAGACTGCTTGAAGAATCTGTACTTGCTTTGTGCTCAAATTAGCTATAGTACCTTGAATGGTAACATAACGTAGTGGGAAGTTGTATCTAACCGGTGGTCACCAAGGCCACGTTGTTTTTCTTAGGAAGTTTTTTATAAAATTGATAGTGCAAGCAGAAAATCATGGACAAACAGCTTCTATGAAATGATGATGTTAAAACTTGTGATCTGTTACGTCAGCTTGGTAGGCAATGTCTTGTTAGAAAGTGTATAAAGATGGATTTACTTCCTGATTTTAGTGACAAACTCTGTATTAGCATGTTTTTGTCTCCTTGCTGCAAGATTAAGGTGCCTTAACCTGAACCTGCTGTGTATTGATCATTTTTGAAGTTTATTTTTCCTTTGACAGACCGGTCGTTCGAGCCAGAAAACTCTCGCTCTAGCTCAGGTCAGATGGGCCCGGTGGCATGAAACCATACGGGGAAGAGGCCACAATGGTTCTTCTTCTCTGAAAGACCTCCGACTGAATTGTCATTCAAAAGAGGCCAGCCACTGTTTCTGATATGCGATTGGAGGACGAGTCAATGGTTCCAGTGAGTCGATCAATCGGGGAGGCTCAGGTAAGGAGGAATTTACCTTTTCTTTGTTTCAGATCAGGGACTTGTTACAGTATTTGTTTTTGTCAGGGAGATTTTATATAAATCAGGGACAAAAAAGATTGCTGTCTTGTCATAGATCAGGGAAACTGGATAGGTAGGCAGTTATTCTAGATAAACTGTGAAAAAGAGAAAATTGTGGTACCACATTATAAGAAGGGTTACATAACAATTTCTAACTAAGTTAAGACAACATGGGAAATAAGTGCACAAAAAGATCCCGAGATACGCCATTAAACGAAGACGCAAAATACATGCAATTACAACGTGCCGATAACGTTAGGTACTATACAAAATGGGTTAATAAATACAAATTTGATGGCAAATTAGATAAACCTTCACTCATCAAACTTGTCACACAACTTAAAATAGATGCAAAAGGTCAGGTAAAAAAGCAATGTCAATTGGGAGTTCCTCAGGCACACAGGTGGCTTGAGGAAGCAAACCGCAGGGAACAAAAGAATAAAAATTCAAAAGCAATATTTTTAGATAAAGAAGACAATAACTTGGTAATAGCATCGGCCCCTCTGCCCCCTCCGCTCCCCTTACCAGAATATGAAGCAAGTGGACAAGCAGATCCACCTCCGCTATACCCAACTGTCCCTGCGAAATCAAAACCGTTTGTCAGAAATCCTGTCGAGACTAGGTCTCGAACACGCAACTTAAGAGGGGATATTGAATTGTATGAAATAAATAAAAATTCACAAGCTATGAGTGAAGAAGAGATATGTCCACTCATAGAAGTACCAAATCCATAGGCAGGACAGGACTCAACTCTTCTAGTATATAGACCGTGGACACCGGAAGACATCCGGAAAGCCACAGAAGGAATTCCCCATCCAAAAGTTAATTTTAGAAAATTCTTAGAAGACTTACTGGGCATGAGGTTAAGTTACCATTTAAATGGAGAGGAAGTAGAGAAAGTAGTCAGACAAATCGTAGGTCCAGATTGGCACATGATCAGTGGCAACTGGAATCCCCATGACGCAGAACATAGGCCACTCCCACAAAGTAACGCAGAACTGGATAACAGACTGAAAGGTCTGACAGACCGAATCTCTGAGAAATGGAAGCCTAGGGCTGACTGGACTTGCATTAATCAATGCATCCAACAAGAAGGTGAAACTGTTGATAGATATTATGCCAGATTATTAGAGTGTTTTAATAACCATTGTGAAATGCAGGTACCTGAAGACCAAGCACATGATTCCCTATATGAGCAACAACTAAAGAATGCATTTTTGAAGGGTAGTATTGCACCCATAAGTAGTTTTATTACAAAGCACATGGTAGATCATCGTATGAGTAGATTACAGTCATTACTTGAATATGCAAGACATGCTGAAAGGCATTTTAATAGCAAAAAGAAAAAGAAAACTCAAGTATTTGCAGTAGAAGATGGAGCAGAAGTCTTTGTAGTACAGTCCGGGAAGATGGGTAAGAAAAATGCCCGGGGAAACAAACAATCTGATAAGCGATCAGAGGAGTTTGAAGAGAGAAAGAAAAGGGGTGAATGTTTTAAATGCGGAAAAAAGGGACATTTGGCAAGGGATTGCAGGCAAAATAAGAAGGTAACCACGGAAGATAAGGAGGGTGAGGGCTGACTATATGATAGTCAAGAATCACTAGAAAGAAATGACCAAGAAAAGACAAATGTGAATGTGATAGAGGGAGTAGAGGATGTGATAGAAGAAATAGAGGATGTGCATGAAATCACACATAATGAAGAGAATGAAATCTTGGATTTAGCATTATTGAGCTTAGAGCTCTACTTAGCAGACACGAAACCAGAAGTTACACTCCTGGTAGAGGGGAGGGAAGTTAAATTCCTGTGTGACTCAGGGGGCTTCATGGACCCTGATACATCCTTCCAAACTACCAGAAAATTCAGAATCACTTGATTACATATTAGTGAAAGCAGCTAATGGGCAGGTGTATCAGGAGCCACTCTCCCACAACATAGCAATAACTGACCCTGTTTCAGGGATGACCCAGAAAAGCAAAATTGTTTTTTCTGCAAAATGCCCAGTAAATCTTTTGGGCAGAGACCTTATGCAGATATTTGGCATAAGCAGTAGTTCCAACTATGCAGGGTATGGAAACACAGCGACAAATGGATACTTTTGTGGTGCGACCGGAGGGTGAAACATTTTATTGGTACAGCCAGAACTTGGTTACAACTGGTCCAGGGGCAGTAACCGAAGAACTGATGAACATAGCCATCAGTAAATCCCCCTGCCTTGACACTGATAAACAGCATTTGTTGCATTGTACTCTATATTACTGTAGCAAACCAGGACCTGATAAAGAATATGAGCAAGAACTGTTTAGAAACCATGCTAAAAGATTAGTATTACGTAATCTGTACTGGAACACAGAAGGAAACAGTGTAGTTAGCTGTTCATTGCCCCAGGAATTCCTAGCCCTTTACAAATCTAATCAATTACCACATGTTAGTTTAACTAAAGATAAGAATGCAAAATGGGCAGACCTAGGAGAAAAAGTCACGAGGTGGGAAAAACAGACAGAATTAGAACTTTCAGTGAGTACAAAAGCAGAAGTTGAATTGGATAACACAGACACACCCAGCTGTGCACTTGCAGGCAAGTGAGGACAGCTGAGTAGCACTCTTACTAGAGGAAGAGGAAAAAGCCTTATGAGGCATACCAGAGACTCTCTGGTCAACAGGGAAATCAGATGTAGGACTTATTCGCACAGCAGGACCAGTTACTATCACGCCAAAGTCAGCATTTAGACCTCAAAAGAGACAGTATCCCTTAAGAAAGGATGCAGAAGTAGGAATCAAACCTATAATAGCAGCCTTACTTAAGGAAGGAGTATTGATAGAATCTCCCGCTTCGCCATGTAATACACCCTTATTTCCTGTTAGGAAAGCAAATGGAGAATGGCGTATGGTCCAAGATTTACAAGCTGTAAATGACGCAGTTATACCTAGAGCACCTACGGTGCCAGATCCACACACCTTATTAAATGATTTGAAACCTCAACAGAAGTATTTTTCTGTGGTAGATATTAGCAATGCGTTTTTCTCAATACCGATATACCCTGACAGCCCACATTGGTTTGCATTTACATTTCAGGGGGAAAGGTATACATACACGTGACTACCAGAGGGATATTGTGAGAGTCCAACAATATTCACACAGGAAATGGCAAGTAACCTGGCGGGATTTATCCCACCGAAAGGCAGCCAGATTTTACTTTATGTAGACGACATTCTGCTAGCAGCCCCCACCCAGCAAGAATGCAGAGAAGATGCCATACCATTACTACAATTTCTAGCCACTCAAGGACACAAAGTAAACAAAAATAAACTGCAACTTTGGAAAAAACAGGTTAAATACCTGGGATATGTAATATCCAAAGAAGGCAGAATATTAGATGAAGACAGAAAAACAGCAATATTACAAGCACCCAAACCGACTACCAAGAAGGAAATGATGTCCTTCCTAGGTACGACTAATTTTTGTCGGAGTTGGATTCCAAACTATGCCTTGGAATCTGCTCCACTGACCAACTTAATATTCAAGAAGCCTATGGCAGCACAAGATTTATTACAATGGACACCAGAAGCAGAATCAGCTTTCTGCAAATTGAAACAACTAATAGCATCCTCATTAGTTTTAGGATTACCAAACTATCATAAACAATTTTTTCAAACTGTAGATTGTAAGCAGAGCTATATGACATCAGTGTTAACACAGCAACATGGGGACAAACAATGCCCCATAGCTTACTATTCATCACAGCTAGACCCAGTGGCGCAATCCTTGCCCCACTGTGTACAAGCAGTAGTCACAGCCGCAATGGCAGTGCAGGCTTCAGCCTCAGTAGTGTTGTTCCACCCTCTCACATTGAGAGTGCCTCATGCAGTCGTGATTATTTTACTGTAAGAAAAAGTAGCATATCTTTCTCCTGCTAGACATCTTTCCTATATGACTATACTGTTGAGCCAACCTCATATGACAGTTGAACGATGTACAACTTTGAACCCGTCAACCTTGCTCCCAACCCCTGCAGATGGCAAACCACACTGTTGACTGCAGGAGATTGAGCAAAAGACACTGCCTAGAAAAGATCTCACGGATGTTCCCTTGGATGATGCTGAGGTGACATACTATGTGGACGGCTCGTGCAGAAGGGGTCCTACAGGACAGAATCTAGTGGGGTATGCAGTAGTTTCTGATGCTGAGATTTTAGAAGCAAAGTCTTTACCACACAACTTATCTGCACAAGCAGCAGAATTGATTGCTTTAACAAGGGCATGTACCTTGGCAAAGGATAAGCGTGTGAACATTTTTACTGACAGCAAGTACGCTTTTTCTACTGTACATGTTTTTGCGCAGCAGTGGAAAAATAGGGGAATGATAACATCTACTGGTAAACCAATTAATCATGCGCAATTTATTTTAGATTTGTTAGAATCTATTCAGTTACCTCAGAAAGTAGCTATTTGTAAATGCGTAGCTCATACCAAACAACAGGATAGGATTTCAAAAGGTAATGCGAGAGCTGATACAGCTGCAAAGAAGGCAGCTTTAGCTTCAGAAGTATTTCTTTTGAGTGAGAAATTACAACCATCTGAGATTTTAGATTTAAAACTGTTAAAAACAATGCAGACACTTACTACAAATGTAGAAAAACAAAAATGGATAAAACGCGGAGCAATTCTTCAGAAAGGGCTGTACATCTCCAAAGAAAGAAAACCAATTTTACCATCTAACTTGTTTAGATATGCAGCTTTGTTGAGTCATGGGCAGTGCCATGTCTCAACAGGGGGGATGGTACAGTTAGTGAATCGAGTGTTTACAATGTATGGATTTACAAACTACACAAAAAATTTTTGTGCAGCATGCCATGTTTGTAACAGGCATCATGCATAGGGGGCACTGAAGCCTAAGCAAGGGAATTTCCCTACACCACCGTATCCATTCCATACTATCTGTATGGATTTTATAGAACTAAACAAATGCGAAAATAAAATGTACTGTCTTGTCATTATAGATATGTTTTCCAAATGGGTGGAAGCTTTTATGACCAAAAATCCAGATGCAGCTACTGTTGCAAAAGTCCTCGTTAAAGAAATTATTCCTAGATTTGGCATACTGGAAAAGATTTATAGTGACAATGGCACACACTTTGTAAATCAAACCATACAACAATTGAGCCGTTATTTTGGGATTTCCTTGAAAAAACATTGTGCATACCACCCTTAATTTGCAGGATTAGTAGAGAGGCATAATGGAGTTCTGAAAAATAAGCTTAGGAAATTGATTAGTGAGACACAAAAGAACTGGGTGCACTGTCTGCCTCTGGCACTGTTGAGCATGAGAACTGTTCCAAATGCAAAAGGGTTAACTCCTTTTGAAATACTGTTTGGGAGGGCATATTATACACCTCAGTGGAAACCTCTCATGCCTGCAGACCAGGAGGCTGACAGTTCACTTGCAGAGTATATGAGGCGATTTTTGAATAACAAACTTCTGCAGTTAAATTCTGTTTCAGATAAAGAACAAGCAAGACCATTGGAAGCAGCAGTAGTCCCAGGCACGTGGGTTTGGGTGAAGGTCGTGAAGAAAAGAAATTGGAGTTCTCCAAAGTGGGAAGGGCCATGCCAAGTGCTACTGTCAACACCCACTGCAGTCAAGATCGCAGAGCGAGCGTCCTGGGTTCATCTGACACACTGTAAATTGGTTAAGGACTTTGAACTGGACAAAAACCTTGTCACTGTTATACAATGAGAACAAAATGACCAGGTATAGAGTAAACAGGGATGCAGAACAACCTCAGAAAAATTGCATGATCATCCTGTTAGCTATACTGATAACAATGATCTTTTTGCTGTGGCCATTCCTTTTTTCAGCCACACGAATTGAACTGAAAAAATGTGATGCATTACTCATAGACTGGCATCCAAACTTTAACACTTACCAAGCAATTAAATATGTGTATGCTGAGACTTTTAATGTTTCAAACTGCTGCATTTGCACAGCTATACCAACAGCATACGAGGGATTATTAATGACTGCTGTCCCCCTAGGGGTCAATGAGACCTGGAAAAACTTGATTTTTGATAGTACACCTGTGAAATCGCAAGACAAAATAGCATTGTACCGACCTGTTACACAAAAAGGAATTGTATGTTTTTATAAAAATGACACTATTAAGGTGGGTTGGAGCAACTGCAATGTGACTGTTTCTTATAAATGTTATATTAAGGCTAATAAGGCAGAAACTATCTGTGATGCAAACTATGACTCATATCTTGAGAAAATGTAAAAGACTGTTAGTGAAATACAACATAATCCTGTTCTTTTGAAGCAACTTTCTATTATTGACAAGAAAATGTTTCATGCAGGGCAAGCATATATCAATGCTAAAGTAGAGAATTGTTATTTTGTTTGTGGGAAAAAGGCATACAAATGGCTACCTGAGAATTGGTCCGGCAGTTGTTTTTTGGGTTACCTGGTTCCGGCCATATGACACACTGCAGCTTTGCCTCAAGGGAAAATTTGAAATGTCAGAGAGGTCAGCAGTAAACCTGGAAATCCAATCAAGAGACCCGAGAATCCAGTGGGACGAATCAAAGCAGGGTGGAGAAACCATAACTCCGTGAAAAGCAAAGATAAACTGACACACATGGACTTGAGTGACACTATTATATCATGGGCAGGCATAGCCCCTGCATATGGCGCAATGAAATTGATTTGGGAGCTGAGAAAACTGTTCCAAACTTCTCAAAGTTATGAGCAATGCAACTTTTTCTGCTCTCGAATTAGTGACTGATGAACTGAATGCTATGAGAACTGTAGTGCTTCAAAACTGCATGGCTCTCGACTTCAACCTAGCGGCGAGAGGTGGTACATGTACTTTAATCAAAGAAGAATGCTGTTCATATATTCCCTACAACCAGCATGAGATAAAAGACCATCTTGAGGTGATCCAGCAAGTGTCGACCATGACCAAACCAGGCCCAAACCCTTTAACGGACTTTTTCCAGAATTTGTTTGAGGGGTGGGGTTCCACCCTAATGAACATCCTGATTGACATTTGTGTGGGATTACTCCTATTAGGAGCATGCATTTGTTGTGGTATTCCCTGCATGAAAAAGTTAATCAAAGATTTTATAGACATATCAGTTTCTGAGACTTTGTATCAAAGTACTGAAATTGAAGAGTTGTTGAAAACTGAAATGCTTTCATAAGTCTAAACTAAATGACTCTCTTAACTGCAAATCCGGAATGGAAGAGGTTAGGAGAAGAAGTAAACTGTTTATGCTTTAGAAAAATAGAACAAAAAGTATTAACAGGGGGGAAATGTCAGAAAAATATTAATTTATTTATATGTCTAATGCTTATTAGAAGCTAAAAGGGTTAACACATTTTCATTCTATTTTATGTACAGCTTAATTCTGTATGAAATTATAAGATGATTTTTCAAACCGCAGTATGCTTTCTGAAACTGCAAGATGCACTCTGACCTAGTATTTGCTATCACAACAAAATTCATGTTTATGCCTTTTGGAAATGTACTGAGAAGCAGGTGATTATCTGCTAGGTCAGGAAAATGAATGAATAGTGTATGAATAGAACAATACTGTTTTCTATAATATGACTGAATATGAACAATCAGCTCTGTTCGTGTTATGAGAACATGCACAGCTGCGGAAAAGAAGAGATACATGAAACAAAAGACTGCTTGAAGAATCTGTACTTGCTTTGTGCTCAAATTAGCTATAGTACCTTGAATGGTAACATAACATAGTGGGAAGTTGTATCTAACCGGTGGTCACCAAGGCCATGTTGTTTTTCTTAGGAAGTTTTTATAAAATTGATAGTGCAAGCAGAAAATCATGGAAAAACAGCTGCTATGAAATGATGATGTTAAAACTTGTGATCTGTTACGTCAGCTTGGTAGGCAATGTCTTGTTAGAAAGTGTATAAAGATGGATTTACTTCCTGATTTTAGTGAGACAAACTCTGTATTAGCACGTTTTTGTCTCCTTGTTGCAAGATTAAAGTGCCTTAACCTGAACCTGCCGTGTATTGATCATTTTTGAAGTTTATTTTTCCTTTGACAGCCATGTACTGGTAGCAACTGACTATAACAATGCCATTGTAACAGTGCTGAAAACATCTGTGAGTTGCACAGACAAAGAATGACAGTGTAACCTCTGGCTACCAACTGGGTAAGTTCACAGGTGGGAACCATGCAGACAGACAACCTGCCCTGATAAACACACAGGTACATACCAATCCTGCAAGTCCAGTAAGATAATATTCACACATTAATGCATAGTGCTCTCAGTATGTAAGCCCCCCCCCCCAATTAAAAGATATTTGTGCATTTAGGGTCTACCAACTGTGTAGGTAGGCATACTCAGTACAGGAATTGTCCAGTTGTCCTGCGAACCCTGTGCTAATGTCAACAGTAAAAAACATAACCCTGCAGAAGTCAGTGCATTAATATTCCCAGTATAGTCACATAAATGTTGTCTAAGCATTTGTAGTCGTGAGTAAAACTCTACACTGATAACTTAGTGTTGGACGCGGCAACAGTCAGGTCTGAGTACAACATGTACAGCACTGTCTACACCTCTAGCTTCATTTATAACACATATACCAACTGTCTGACTTACACAACAGTCTCCACAGCAAACAAGCATGGGCCCCACTCTGGATATCTGAAAGGGCTACGCCTACATACCTTAGCAATTTATAGCATTGGGTTGCTATGACAGTGAGTACTGCAATTACCACTTAGCAGGCTGTATGCATTTACCAAATGCTGCCCAACAATTGGTGCAGAGGGCATCACATGCACATGTCCAGATACCTATAAAAGCAGATAGGACTTGCTATCCCCACATGCAATCATTACATTGCAAGTTGCACATAGCAAGCAGGAGAAAAAAAAGTAAGTTTCAGTACACATAAAAAGAAAATTTATATATACAGATGGACCCGGAAGGGACTTACAGGTATGTAACAGTTTGTAGTTACCGGCAGGTAGTAGATGGTTATGGTTAGTACTGTTGATCCTGTGATACATGCATATGTGGTAGCAGTAGGTATGTATGCACTGATGCCATGCATAAGTATTGCCATGTAGAAATTGTTGAGTAGTTGTGTGCAGTGGGACATAAGTGTGACAGTTGTAGGTCAGCAGTACATGTCAAACATCTGAACATGTTATCTATGGTCTGTATAGTACTGCGTTTAATGGCAGTTTTGGGGAGTATTGCAAACACCTAGATAAACTTGGATGTCACAGAGTAAGACATGCATGATAGTCACATAATGTGTAGCTTAGCATTGACAACCGCTGTAGCAGGCTAGCATAGTGATGTATCATTTGCAGCTATGTATACCCTTGTACTATTACTGTATGCACATGTGACAACTGTCCTACCTGTAGCAAGGCCCACCAGGTTATCCGTGCGGTGTATGGACTTACAACATTGTGGACCTTGTGTCTGTATGGCACACACATATGTCGAGATACATGTGTGTCTGATTTCTGAGCATCTGAACATGTGCATAGAACAAGGGTCATACTGTCACTGTTTGTGAAAGGCAGACATTTATATGTTGGTGCAGGTTATGTGCATGTATCTATGTAGGTTGTAGTGTGTGTCAAAGAAGACAGCATACAGTGCTGGCATATGACATGTGTTGTTAAAATGCCGTGGGCATGCTTTGTTAGGTATATAGCCTCCCAGATATGGGTTCCTGCTAAAAATATATGGGCTGAGCACACCTACCATGCATTCTGCACAAGACTGTGCAATATCATTACATAACTGTATCCCCCCTCAACCTTAGTATTATTGGTATTCCCACCATGAAAGGTGAACTGTATATGTGCTGATATGCATATCAATGTGTACACCAGTGGATGTTGAAATGTACACCCCAGCTGAATGTTGTACATGTATTGCCATCCCTGTTGTTAAAAGCCCTGTACCCATGAACTAAAACATAGGTGGTAGTGTACTAAACACCGAAGGTGTGATAAGAGACACAGGTGGACATTAGTGTCCATAATGATGAGCACTGTGCCACACTAGTCAAGTAAAACTAGTACAGTCCATACGTCATCATTAAATTTGTGTCATCCATGGAAACAGAGCTCAGGCTTCCACTCCACTCAATAGTCATAACACCCATCATAGAGTATAATGTCCCTGTTGGTATGTACCTCTGAACACATACACAGCAACAGTAGATGCCAGACACATACCTCACAAAGAGTGGTACTGGATTACAACAGATGCCCTATGCTGACTGTCTTACCAAACCAATTGTACACTGTGATGCATACTGCCTACCCAGAGGCCACCCCTGGCCAACTTACAAAGCTATGGCAAACCCACAGGTGTTAGACGTGCTCCATGTAAACAGATGGAACACCAGACAAGATACACACTCTACTGCCCAACACCTTGTAATGTAAAAAGCAGAACATGCTTGACTGGCACATCATCATCACAGACACATACCATACTGTTGAACCAACCACCTATCAACAGCATGTGAAGGTCCTCATTAGCAGTTGCCATCAATAACCATGATGATTGCATGTGAGATAGGAAACACAACCCGGTAGTCACCCCTGTGGCTCTGCATGACAGGGGCACAGGAACCTACATTACATGTGTGTCATAGTGCAGGGTACCATATGTCTATGCTTCCATAGGCCCTATGGATAACAGCCTATCAGCTACCTAGGACATGATACACACATGTATGTACCTGTTGCAACACATGCTATGTGAGATTGACTGTGTGTGATGAAGAATGTGTATGTGAATGTATCAATGATGTGTATATGTGTGATAGCCTATTGGGAGTCTGTGTATACCATGGTATGTACTGTTGTAGCTCTACTCCCATCCAAAGGTCCGTATGCTATTGTCAGGGCTGAAAATCACTATGGTATACGTTGTGATGTAGTCCCATGTTGTCGAATGGAGTGTGCCTTTGTAGGCTGAAGCAGTACATGTATGCTTATTGATAGTTAACACTAGTGAATACAAGTCACGTATGGGCTGTAGTAGTACCTGAAGCTGTATGCCTCAACTGCACAGTGTGGTTTATATCCACATGGCTTGGTAACACACTTTTGTTTGTTACCTGTAGTCCACACACATCACATACCTCAGGCATGAGGTTTTGTATGTGCTGACACACAGTAATGTATGGTACACAGGTAACTGTAATCTGGGTTGCCATACCCTTGTGTCTTGTAGGTATGTCTGATGTGTGTGTGGGTATGCCTGTAACATGTCCTCGGTGGTATGTGTGTCACAGGATATAGGTGCGTATCCAGCAACATGTGTACTGTAGTACAGCAGTATGCCACCTATAGTGGTGAATGTGCACATATGTTACTGAAGAGTTTGCTAACAACAAGTAGTGTGGTGTACTGCTAGTACCGTAACCGTACTGTACATAGATTTAAATGGATGACAAATGTCTGTATGCATTAGCCTCATATACACCTCCTGTGACTAGGTGTTGCATTGTGTCACATGCAGTGTACCATGTACTGTTGTATTGTCCTACATACTGGTTTCACCATGTGGCTGTGCAGGCCATGGTTTTGTATTTAACATGTGCCAGGCACTGTCAGGCAGTTGTGGTCTTAGCAGTCATATGTGTTATTAAAAGTGTGTATCTGCTGACAGCCAATATGTTGCTATATATGGCATATCAATGATGTCTGTACATTAGAATGTTGAGTGTGCAACATGTCTTTTTCACAATTACTGTTTAATTGTCTTCCAGTGTTATGGCACATAACCAAAAGCCATCATATACCCCTGAGGAGGAGGATGTCATCAGAGATGCACTCATCCAACATTACAATCTACTGTTTTTAAGATCCTGCCAGGACCAGCATGGTCACATTGCACTGTGGCAGGATGTTGTCTGTCGGGTGAATGATGTAGGCATGCATAACTGGACCTATGAGCAGGTACATCATCACTGCAGTGATTTAATCAGACATGTCCGGCAGCATGCCTCTGATGTCCACAGGCAACAGCACGCCGCAGGTGGTGGTGCTGCCACACAACCCCCCACCTCACCAGAGTGGAAGAGCTTCTCCTCAGCATGGTGGCTCCTGGCCAACCGTTACAACAAACCTGTGTCATCATGGAGGCCGGAGTCACCCAGCACAGCGACAACGAGCATGCAGGTAACATGGCATATCAGTAGACCACTGTCATCCAAAGTGTTGTAATATGCATTAATCAGGTGGGTACAGTGTATGCAGAATATGTGGTACCTGGTGTCATGAAATACTGATAATTTGGGACATTATCTGTATGCCTGTGACTGTTACCCCATGTACTACTGTAGAATTGCAGACTCACAGCAGCAATGCCATGGTTGTTGACACTGACATACTGTCTCATATCCTTGCAGGCCCCCCTGGTGTGATAGCAGGTCAGGAGACCCATGCTGGTGAGTGGGCTACAGTCAATTTAGCACATGACATCTGCATGTCATAGGAGAGTTGTAGGTCATATATACGTTAAACACCTAAGCATAGTACATGTTCTGCATGTTCTCTGTGTGACTATGCACTTCACAATGACATGAGTAGCTGACTTATACACATGCAATACACAGTGCATCACAAACAAGTGGGGTACACTGTAGTGGACTGTATAGGCATCATCAATATACATGCACACAACACACACCACTCTGTCATATGCAGTAAGTGTCAATATGATACACATTGTGTATGTAGACACCTGCTGTAAGGTCATACTCCAGTGTCCCATATGTCATCAACACAGCACACATACTATACCTAGGTGTAGAGCCCTATCATGGGGCAGTGTGACATGCGTCAACACACAACACAGTCATGGTAGGCAATGTTCCCTACTAAACACCTGACATGCCCATGCAACAACTGTTTGTGAACTGTTTAATGTAGCCTAAGTGGTGCAGGTCAGGTACAGCAAGATAGTTGCCAGTGTGACATGCATCAGTGTCCTTGAGTGACCACATGATGCTGGCTGATGATGGCCCATGGTACTACACTACATCCAGTTACAGTACCTGCAGTACTACACATAGTATTCATTGTTAGACACCTGACAGTTGTATGCATCCGGACATGGTTTGTGTACCTATGAGTGATGATGCACACGACATTGGAAAGTGTTTCAGACTTGCAGTGCAATGTTGTGTCCATGTACACATTGTCTACCAGGGTGAGGGCAATCAGAAAACAACACACATGCATCAACAACATGTATACTGTTAACTACAAGGACTCTCTACACTCACACTGCATGCTATTGAGCAACACACATCCTGCATGCTGACACATGTGAGAGGACTCCTTGTATGGTGATACTGTCCTCCACCATCAACCACTAATGACTATGTTCCATATTGCTGTTGGTGTGTGTGTGTCAACTTGAATGTGTAGTGTATTAGTGTGCATGTGTTCATGTGTGCATGTGTGCATGGGTGCATGTGTGTGAACATCCTGTACAGATGGTAAAGTGTGCTTCCTGTCTCCCTCTCACAGGTGCTGAGGTAATGTTGGATGGGTGCAGCGGGGTACCTGAGGTCACTGCCACTAATAGTGATCATGATGATACATGTGTAGTGGCACAGGCATGTTTGACAGGGTCTGTTGGTGGTCCACCAATCGACAGTACACAGCTTTCAATCCCATCTATGCGCACATATGTACTGCCATTACATCCCTCGACACCAATGGCCTTAGGTGAGGAACAGCATACGGTAGGCATTGACCAGGAAAGTGTGGTATCCATGGCACAAGCAACACCACACAGCAGCCATGCCCAGACACATGGAACAGTACCACATAGGCATATGTTCAGGGGTTCTCATGGGAGCATTGCTGGGCGTAATGCCCCTGGTTGGCATGCCCACACAGGTCTCACAACCTCAGATATGTTTTGGGCTGTGATGCAAGCACAGGCACATATGGAACGGTACACCAGGCAGGGACTAAGGGTGCAGAGGGCTTATAACACTGCGATCAATGACAGTATCCGTGACCTTGCCGGTGCCATCCACAATTACACCGATGTCATTGATAGACATTGGGGGGAGACACTAGATGTCCTCTGCAATGTTATGTCCATGTGCCAGGACAGTGCAGGATGGCTGGGATATTGACGTGGACGTATGCCAGCAACATCCTCAGCTGGCAGCTGACACGGATGACAACCAAGTGCCAGCCGCTCCAGTACTGCCAGTACCAGCCCCAGCAATGTTGTGGCTAGGCTGTCAGTAGACCGTACAAGACGACCACGTGCACATGGCTCTAGCCAGTCCCAGCAGGGACATGGGTCCAGTTAACATCCCTCTGCCTCTGATGATAGTACTCAGTCTGGCTTAGTACCCAATACAGTCCGTGTCACCCCTGGAAGGCACCTGTACTGTGTCCGTGGCCGGAGACAGTGATCTGTACAGCCTGGTAGGTACAGTCTGTGGCTGTTCCACAAACTCCTGTAATTGGCAGCCACAAGGGGGTACTGTGTGCATGCAGACACACACACATACTACCAACACGTAGGGCTAACACATACACACACACAACACATCAACACTGACCCATACTGTACTGTTGTCCCTCACACACACACACACACACACACACACACACACACACACACACACACACACACACACACACACACACATACATGTTGATTGGCTGGGTCATTGTCTGGCTCTGGAAAACAACCACACACCCTGTGCATATGATGACACTGTGCCACCTCCTGTCATCTGTGACATTGATGCAGGAACAGGAAAACACAGTGCTGATGCACAGGGTGACCTACTAGCAGTGTAGCAATGTTAGCATGTTGTGAACAGTAATGGGTAATGATATCCATGTAGGTGTATCTGAGCAGGCATGATGCATCCCAGCAGTGATTATCAATTTTGTTTTGTATACACCAGTGTTAATACCAAACATGGATTGTCCACACGTGACAGTTGGCTGATGTGTGTGGTACTGGCAGCATGTGTTGTTTTGTGGATGCAACATCTATGATGTGTGCTGTAGAGATTACAAGGTGTACATATGTGAACATGGTGGAGGTGCACTGTTTGCATGTATGTGCATGGTGGGCACATGTAAAGGGTGACATGCCCTGCACTGCACAATGTTAATACTTCACATTTCCTATTGGTGTCCAATATGCATGTCACTACACATATGTCACAACTTGGGTACACATGTGTGTATGACATGGTATGACACTATGCTGTGGGTGATACTGTTGATATCGGTCATTGGTTAGCATTCTGGTAGTGTACATAACCTCAACAGCCTGATTTTAACAAATCGTTACATGATGTCTTGACAACTGACACACAGCTGTAGGATACACAGTAGTATTAGAATCATTCTGGTTTTGTACTATACCAGTGGTAATGACCACCACACATTCCCGTGACCACTCCTATTTGCCATGTGTCCATCCTAGATACACGCAGACACACTAGGGATATGTACATCCACATCTGGTGATGCATACAGTGGCCTACAAAGCATTCCCCAGATTAGACACCTATCTTCCATGAGGGTATCATACAGACACATACCTGTTGACAAACACATGTTGTAAAGCTATGATCCAACAACATACTCATCCACATTTGCTACATATAGTATCCTGATTGTACCACATTGGTAGTAGCACACAACGTGTATCAGGGGTACCGATGTGTACAGACAGCCACATGTGATTTCATCTGTCCTTTGATATCCACATCCCCAAGGCTATGCTGATGATCCTCAGTGTATCATATAAGTAATAAGGTGTCTGTATGCATATACATGGGTTTGTTGCATAACTACCATGGATGGCCATTATTGACAGACTGTGTTGTGTTTGGGCATGTCTGTCATATGCCACAGGCATACACCCACACTCACACTATTGTACAACAACTGTCATGTGTGTGTGTGACACAGATGACCTAGGGCACAGCTCACTACAGTGGCTGGATCTGTCACATACATACATAAGTGAGCTATGGTCCAAGAAGCAGCAGCAAAAAATGTCAATGGTGACAGATGTAGTTGTGTTCATAGCAGGCTTCACACCTATGACGTGAATGGGGTCACATGTACATATATGTCTTGTCCACAAAGTTACCAATTTAGGTCACATGTACATATGTGTATTTGCCACACAGATACCAGCAGTGTGCAATGCACATACTGTTGTTTTACTGATATGTCATACAGTAGTAGTAGCAAAACATACAACACTTTGTTCAACAGTGTCATGCACACACACTCAACAATTGCAGGATTCAAAACCCTACCTACCTATGTCATGGTAATAAACACATATGCATTACCACTATGCCATATGTTTTACTGGGTGTTTTCATTTCCACTGCTGTTTTTGTGTGATACTGACATCATCAAACCAGCAAAAGGGGTATTCATCTCTTTCAATGTATTTTCACATTCTCAGAAAAGGACACTCTTCTCATAGGATTACACACACACTCATACACAGCGTTTGTAGGATTCAAACCACTACCTAACTATATCATGATACTAATAAGATACACATTAACACAACTTGCTATTCACTTTACTGGGAGCATTTATTTCCAAAGCTCTATTTGTAGGATGCTGACATCATCACACTTGGCAAAGAGGTATTCACCACTCCTAATGTGTTTCCACAGTCTCCAAAAAGGCCACTTTTCTCAAAGACAATCCCACACAAACACATTCACACTCAGCATTTGCAGGATTCAAACTCCTACCTAACTATGTTATGACACTAGTGAGATACGCATTAACACGAGGTGCTATTTGCTTTATTGGGTGCATTTATTTCCAAAACTCTATTTGTAGGATGCTGACATCATCACACTTGGCAAAGAGGTATTCACCACTCCTAATGTGTTACCACAGTCTCCAAAAAGGACACTCCTCTCAAAGAAAATCCCACACAAACACATTCATACTCAGCATTTGCAGGATTCAAAACCCTACCTAATTATGCTTTGACACTAATAAGATGCACATGAACACAACGTGCTATTTGCTTATTTGTAGGGTGCTGACATCATCACACTTGGCAAAGAGGTATTCACCACTCCTAATGTGTTCCCACAGGCTCCAAAATGGCCACTCCTCTCAAAGCCAATCTCACACACAACAATCGCAGAATTCAAACCCCTATCTAACTATATTATGATACTAGTGAGATATGCATTAACACGACGTGCTATATCCTTTACTGTGGGGTTTTTATTCACATGCTATTTTTGTAGGTTGCTGACATCATCAGACTTGACATGGTAATGTGTGTGCACTTAGTGTTATGCAATCCCAGGAATGAACCTTGTGGGCCAGCAGGTGTGAACATCTTGAACAGGAATACACAATTCATACCTGGTGTGATCTATCTGTGGACAAATTACCATTTCTTCATATGACAATACATATTCATGCACGGATTTTAGGTTTTGTGGATACAACATGTGTCTGTGATGTTGGTAAAGGGCTATTCAAACTCTGTGTGGGACCTGTGTTGCTCCTGTCAGTGATGTATGTCCTGGGTGGCCGCCTTGCAAGATATCTAGCATGTTTGGGGAACATGATGTGCTCATTAACATACCACCGACATTTGGGTTGTGTGTTTGTCGGTTTACAATATCTCTGTTCCTGACTGCAATCATGATGGACTCCATGGACTAGCATTTTGGACTTCGTAGGCTTATAGGACTATAGTTCCCATGGTGTGTTGTGCACCGGGGTGTGCCACATGTTGCTGTAACACATTCAACGGTGAAAGGTCCTGTAGGGAGTGTGAGGCTCAACAGACTGTTCAGCTGCAGTGTCTGTTTGTCGTGTTGTTCACTTATGACACATATGGGAAAACAATGTTATCCACGTGATGGGATTCATTTGGCATTGGGAGGACCAGTTTACAGATTCTACATGTGATATCTCCTGGTATGATGTTAGGGCCTTTTGTCACTGGGAGGTGGGTATATGTATGTATGGGCCTGTCTGACAGGATGTCGACATTGTCAGTCAGGTACAGTTGACCCTGACTCAGGACATATATGAGTGTACATTGATATTTCTGGCATAGCTGTAGGAGGTGTAATGCTTCTGTCTGTACTCCTTTGCAGATTATCTTTCCACAGCAACAAACCTGAACACTAAACCCCTGTTATACTCTTTTACACACTTGACACACTACTGATCCTTTGTGATCGGTCGACAGTGTATGTCATCATTATATCCTGGCATGTCCAAAGGTCTGTTTCGTGTGTACTCTCCAGTCCAGCTGGTGCATATTGGAATTTTGATGCATTGTTACAACTGCCTTATGTACACAGAGAACACTGTCCTCCTACCAACAAACTCAGATATATGTGAGAGGTGCAACTCTATAGACAGACAGGAGGCTGAGCTCTCCCAAGCCATGACTGGCACAGTCTATCGGGTGGTGAAGGTAACCACACACACCACAAATACAGTCGCACATGGACCTATGACAACAGCAAACCATATACATTGACACACAAAGACATACTTGGAGCACCTAAATATACTCTGCCTAAGCAGCAGAGACATTCAAAGCAGACACACGAACAACTGCTAACACACAACCATACACACATATCACATTGTTCACAAAGTCATTGTGCCACACAGTCACTGCCCTTAGGCCTACACAACACACCTCATACACTTGTATTAGGTGACTGTAATTGTCGGTCACACTGACATCCCACTCACCAGGCTGACCAAGGTGGAGGTCACTTTGTGCTGTGAGTCGGGTATCAGGATATGCCACATGGCACATGCACTGTTGTCAGTCCACTGCAAGTACAAATATGGATCCATCATTGACCATGCTGGTGTGTAAACCCTCAGATGTTCCTCCCTGGACTACATGACAAGAGACATAGAGAAGCTCTCATAACATGTAGCCCAGGACAGTATGATCCTGATCTTGTGTAGCATCTTACCCTCAACAAGTACTACGTTACAGTATACAGATGACATGATCACTTTTAACAGTTGTCTAACAAATTGTTGTCATTCACAGGGGATCCAGTGTCTGTCAGCCTGGGATTACATGCTCAACATGCCACGTACATTCGCTAAGGACGCCATGCACCTGTCACCCCTAGGCTTTCACAGACTGCCTCAGGCTCTTGACACACACATAGTGGCTATTTGAAGCGGGGGTCAGAAGACATAACCACAGCCATAGACGTTACAGGGTACAGGAAACGGAGAGTGATGGTGCTCAACAACTGATGTCTAACCCTCAGAATGCATGCACTCAGGACTCACATCAGTATGGAATCTGTTGATATATGTGCAGTTACAAACACCTGGTTCAGGCTCACAAAAGCACAGCAGCACTAACAGGTTTTACATCATACCATGGTTTTCAGACACAACACTCGGACCGGACAATAACAATGGGGGGGGTCCATATACATCATTCATGCACACACCTCCAGGTTGGTAGCAGTGCACAAAGCAGTGGGGAACGTACATGTGCAACTGAGAGTGGGCAGACCTGCATTTCAGTTTGCAGACTGTTACAGACCACACTCCCAAACTTGGGTACAACACTCATTATTCCTGGGAACACTGGGGAATGAGAAGGTCTCAACAAACACTATTATATTGTGTGACTTCAAATACACAAACATTGACTGGGTATACTACTCAAGCACTGACACCCTCGCACAACAGTTGCTAGGATTGTTACACTCAAATGCTATGGCAGACCTGGTCACCACACCCACAGGGGGTTAAAACATGTGGGACCTGATCATCACCCACATGGGGACTCTATGTTCCACAACACAGGTTTACCCGTCATTGTTAAGGTCGGAACATACATTCATCTCACTAGACATACATATCCCATACACACACACATCCTATGTGATCTCAGTGATGTACTTCTCATGAGCAAATGTCACACTTGTACAAACTGAGGTGGTATCCCTCAATGACCCTGGGACAGTGTTAATTATAGCTCAGACCACATCATACTTTGCAAGCCCATTCTATCGACAACTACTGGAATGCATGGATCATGCTATCCCAGATAACTACAAGACTCACTCCTCCAAAGGCAGGGGACCTGTCTAGTGGACCATGGCCATTACTGAGCTATACAGGGACAGGAGGATGCTACTACATTATAGAGCACAATCACAATCAGGAAGGCATCTCTGATCAGTACTATGGTATAGCTACGATCACTTGTTGATTCATCTAAGGCCCACTTCTAACAGACACTTGCAACAGACACTATGGACAATCACAAGGCCTTATTTAGTTATGTAAGGGACCTGGGTGGGAACTCACATATATGCTGTGAGTTACTGCATAATTACAAATGATACAGTGAACCCACTGACATTGTGAACATCCTGGACAACAGGTTCAGTGGGAATTTTTCCCCACCATCCTCCCTGCAGAGCACATGTCCATCACAACAGGTTGTAGCCTCCCTGACATCACAGGTAAACATGTGTGTGCTGCCCTCTCCATAGCAGACAATACAACATCAGTGGGACCAGATGGTGTCCCGGACTGTGGCATACACGGGATTCATGACAAAGTTCACACTCACATTATGTCACCGTTCAATATCACAGTTACTACAGGATATGTACCCATAGAATGGCATACAGCTACGGTGTACCCGCTCCACAGTGCTGGTGCCACAAGGGACTCTGGACATTATCCCAATATATGCCTAACTATCCTGGTCTGCTATGCTATGGAGTGCATCATCATGGAACACATACACATACACATTGTGAACCTACAGACACTGGATCCTACACAATTTTGTTTTGTTGTGGGCATATCTTGCCTCTTGCAGCTGTTTGATGTCTTTAAACAGTTAACAGGTCCATAGACATACACAGGGTTGTCCACACAGCCTACCTGGAGCTCACACACCAGTTCTACACAATACCACACTTGGCCTTTATACATTAGATCACCAGATTCAATATCTACACATATGTCACAAGATGGATTGCTAACTGGATCATGGATAGCACACACATGGTCAGTATTGCAGGTGCCATGTCTGACTATACACCAGTTGCACGTGGCATCCCACAGGGCTCAGTCCTGGGACCTCTCTTGTTCTGTATATATTTCTGATACATACTGGCTAACACAGGAGGAATATGGCTGACCATGTTTGCATATGATTGCAACCTGTCTGGCATAATCGACTCCACAGCTGGCACAAGCATCCTCAGAGAGGGTCTCACAGAGATGGATGACTGGTGCCAGACCCATGGCCTACAGCTACCTTCCTTTCGATGCATAGTCATCACCTTTGGTAGTAACATCGTGCACACACATTACCACATAGATGATGATACATCACGTACAGTGTGTGTGATTTGAGGACATGAATACTTAGTACTCTCGCCTTTGACATTCCCGTTGCCATTGTTGTTGGACACACCTTTTATTTAGCCAACCTTATCCCATACGGTATAACATCCAGATCAGGTGGGGTCATTGTGACCCTATAGTCATCAGGCACATGCTTGGATACAATGCCCCATTCCGGATGTACCTTACCCAACACCTGTAGCAACTAGAATGTACACAGATTTGCATAACTAAGTGGATCTAGGGACTCACACAGATGGTATGCACAGTTTGGCTATGGTGACCCCAGCTCTCCTCAGTTGCTTACTGCCTACTTGGATGCAGTCTGTGCCTTTTGTTTGAAGCCATGTCCATCACAGCATTGATGGGCAGGCTCCACATGAGGATATCAAAGTCAATTACAGCTACATGCTCCACGGACAGGTATGTGAGCAATGATGTTAATAGGATATGCTGTAGGGGCATATTACCATCACAGAGGCTCCTCTCACTCAGAAATGTGATCACAGTCCCACATATGCACAGACCCATGCTGACCACCTACAGGTGACATCTTCACAGGTGGATGGGTGATCGTATGTTCAGCCCTGGGATATGTTATGGGTCCTTGCTAGACAGAGGCAGACTGAAATGAACATATGTGGGATATCTTGTGTGACCTACTATTAACAGGCACAGTTTACTGATTTAGCGTGGTTGCAGAATACAAACACACTGTGGCTAGGCTTTTACATACCCTAGGGCAGATAGCCTAGTGTCAACTTCTGAACCTATGCTAATGTTCGTGATGCACATTGTTCAGTGATGGTACTGATTGCAGGTTTTGTTTCTTCTTTGCTTTACCACTTCCTATGAACAACCTAGGTTTCTGAATAACATATTTGATTGTGACAGGATTTCACTATCTTATATTTTGTCTGTTGTCATATCACTGTGTGCACATAGTGGATTGGTGAATAGTGCAGGGTTCCTGGATTGACACATGCAACTAAGGGATATGTGTGGCCCACTGCTGTACTCAAACTTGCCCCAAGTGTGTGAGAATGCCCAGTTCAGACTTTCAGTGAGAATGCCCAGTTCAGACTTTCAGTGTTTTGTTGCCTGACATTTGTCTCATAGTTCCAAGTGTGTGAGCATGCCCAGTGTGACCTTGCAGTATGTTGCTGTCTGAGGTCCACTACGTTTGTTGATGTGTGTGAACATTACCAATATTAACATTTATACTATACGTGTGTTGAATATCAGGTTCTATTATTACTGCTGGCCTCACCTTTGTGTCTTAACTCAACATGGATTTTGCTATGCCTGCAAGGTTTCCATTAGATACTTAGCATTGACTTATCAACATTCTTTCATACAAACTGACCATTGACATACTGTCATGGTTTAGTGGTTCTGTACTCTGACTATAGTGCACTGTATTATGGGTTCGAGGACTGTCACTACTTCATATTTTCATACATGCCAGAACAGACTGCTTCAAGAAAAGTTAAGCGAATATGGACTTGTTAACCTGCTTTGGATGAACTATGCCCACATTTGACCAGACTTGCACAACATTGCTCAGTGTTGCCCAAGATTGGTGGACAGTGCACAATATTGCTGAACATTGCCTGTAGTTGTGCTACTTAGTGTGTGCAATTTTGTTTACATATACTAAATAGTGGTGAGAGCTGTTTAGCAGTGCTTTATATTGCTTAACACATAGCAATCTTGCCTCAGGTGGTGCTGCAGGGCTGCCTATGTCGCATGCACATTTTACACTCCCTATACATGTTTGTTAACAGGTAGTGTCAACTTAGGCATCGCTTTTACTATATGTGCGAGTCGGAGAGGTATAATTTCCAGGGTTCCTACTGAGCCAGTGTATATGCTATGCGTTGCCTCTTTGCCAAGGCCAAAGCATACTGGGCATGCCTCCTTCTGCCTACTGGGGCAGGCTCAGGTTGTTCCTCCTCCGAGTCATGCTCTGCCTGTGATGGCCATGGCAATGGTGGGGGGCTGTTGTGCCCAGCCCTATGCTGCTCCTGCTGCAGCTGTTTTCACAGGATCATATTGTGTAGCATAGCACATACCATGACTATTTGGGTACATGTAGTTGGTGAGTACTGCAAGGCTCCACCAGATGTGTCCAGGCACCGAAACTGTGACTTGAGCAGCCCAAACACATGCTCGATTACATTTTGTGTTTGTGCATGTTCCTCATTATGGTGTTCGAGTTCAGGTGTGTGTGCATTTCTGATGGGTGTCATCAGCCACGGCTCAAGTGCATATCCAGCATCCCCCACTAGGTAACCATGAGGGATGTCCCCATTGGTAAATGTCTGGTAAAGCTGTGTCAGATACCAGATATGGGAGTCATGGTAGCATCCAGGGCAGCCAGCACACACACATTCATTATTATGCCCTGGGCATCACATACAACCTGGCAGTTGATGGAGGGGTAACCCTTGTGGTTATAGTAGACCTCACCCCGCTCACCAGCTGGTGCTATGATACAAATGTGCGTGCAGTCTATTGCACCCACTACCTCAGGGTATTCCGCTATTTGCTGGAAGAGATGCATATTGCTGGCCAATACTTCACGGGTATTGGGGAAATATACATGTTCACCGATATGTGCTGCCATTGCATTCAGGAACTGGTGCAGTACCCTAGATGCTGATGCCTGTGAAATCCCCATCATATCGCCAGTTGGTCTCTGGAAGGTGCCTGTTGTTAATATTCTTAGGCCAACACATACCTTGGTTTCCACTGGGATGGGTTCCCCTCTGTTGGTTCTGTGTGTGAGGCGTGGCCTGCACAGCTCAACAATTTGCTGCATGAGGTCTCTGTCCACTCTATAGCGCTCCACTATCTCCAGCTCATGTAGCCCCTGGTAGGTTACCCTAGGCCTGTACACTCTTCTCCGTCTCCTCACTGTGGGTTGATCAGCAACATTTGCATTGACACCACCCTCAGCATGTTGCATGTCGCCTTATGACAGCAATGGCAGCCCCTAACATTTCTTTGTCTCAGTAAAGCTTTTTCAGTTTTCACTTCTATTAGCTTACTGCAGTGTTGCAGTGTGTCTGAATAAAACATACTGGAAGGTTTTTGCTGAGTTTTAAATGCTGGGCTGGGCTGGGCTAGTGTACTGCCTGTGTAATTGCTGGATTCTGATTGTTTTCACCTGCTAGCTCTGCTAATACTCCCTGGTTGACTTCTACTATTTGTTGTGCTTCCTTTTCCCTTTCTGTTTCCTCAGGGGGCAGCACTGCGCAAATGAGCGTAAACACACGCACACCAGCTCACACGCACGCACACATGCTTACATGGACTAAATCTTGCTTATTCTTCTTAAAACGCGTGCACACTGGTGCAAACGCGCTTACAACTGTTTACACAGACTTACATATACTTACTCAAGAATACATGAGCGCACACACGCTGACAGGCACGCACACTGTCTTACTCGGGTTTACTGGCACACACACGCATGCACGCTCAGCAAGGAACTTTGGTGTTATACACAGCATACACCTTTGATTTCTTGACTTTACCTAGCCTACCTGTTGCCACACCTCTTTCACTATTATGTAAATGTAAGCTGACACACGTCACTCTGCTCCAATGAGCTGCACTCCTTTCATACATACCCCCCTTGTGATGTCACCTATCTTCTACTCTGTTACTCCCCTTATCCTACTCCTACACTCCACTTACTGTGCTCATTTGCTATGTAAACTTACGATTTACTATCATAACTCTCATTTGCATAGGATTGCCTACTAATGCTTAGTTACATCTCTTAGACTGAGCTTCCCCCTTTAGCAACCTCTACTCAGTGGCCATGTTGTCTTCAGCCTGCCATTCCCTTGCATTGTAAATTCATTTTAGCTATGAAATCCACATTTGTGGATCTTAATTTTTAATTTTATGCTTTTCAGGGCGCAGCGCATTTGCGTGCCGCTGCTCTACGGTTAAACCCCGGAAATCGGGATAAAAAAAAAGTTATTTTATTTTTATTTTGCATCACTTGCCATTGCCAATGGCCATATTTTTGTCCACTGGCATGTTTCCTCCTGTGAATGCATGCTTTTTTTTCCAGCTCACACGGCTCCGTTTTGATATTTGCAGAATCGTACTCAGTTATCAACTGAGTACATTTCTGCAAATAACACTACTCATACTCGGACAGGTCGGGGTTTCCTGGATCACAATTTTACCTCATTTGCATGGCTTTCACCTGCAGTTGAGGTAATTTGCATATCCCAGCCCTGTCCATGTAGGACTAGTTTGAAAGAGCTCAGTTGCACGCCCCTGCCGGCTGTTCCTGGATCGCTCGTCAGACATGTTGGTTTGCTGGAGTCTTACTCTACACTTAGACTCTGTGCAAGCCTTCATGAATCCGGCCCAATATATATATATATATATATATATATATATATATATATATATATATATATATATATATATGGGTCTACTTCTGTTTATTGAAATTTCAAAACTTTGAAACCCACATGTCCGAGACCACATGATCGAAGTTTTGAAACTTCGAAAGTAAAATAAAAAAACTAAAACTAAATATAAAAATGTTATCTTTACATTTTTGCAGGGGGTCACGCCCCCCTGCACCCTCACACTCCCTGCTAATAGAAACCCTGAGATCACACCACAGTGAGGGAAATGGTAAAGCTCCAATTCCACACTGTATTGTGATCTCATCTCTAAGTGTTTGAAGTTTCAAAACTTCAATCATATGGTCTCAGCCATATGGGTTTCGAAGTTTTGAAACTTTGATAAACCGAAGTAGACCCATACACACACGCACACACGCGCACACACACACACACACACACACACACACACACACACACACACACATATATATATATATATATATATATATATATACATACTTACATACACATACTTACATATAGCTGCTGCATGCATGTTAGCCTTGTCTTCTGAGAAGTAGATGTCAAACAGGAGCAGGCCTAGCACAGAGCCCTAGGGTATTCCTGTGGTGACCAGTCTCTTGGTGGAAGTTATCTCACTGATTCTGACCTCTTGGGTCCTGTCTGTGAGCCAATGGGCAATCCATCGAATTATGTAGGGATTAATGCCTAGCTCAGAGATCTTTTCAGAAATGCCTGAGTGAGGTATTGTATCAAATGCCTTGGCCAGGTCAAGCTAGGCAGTCTGCATTTTTTTACCCTTATCCATTACCTTGGTTACCTTGGTGAGCCTCTTAAAGAAGCTAACCAGGTTAAGTAGGCATGACCATCCCTTAACAAAGCCAAATTGGGATAGATCCAGTGTCTACAGGTTGACAATGTCCCTGTTTATCATTTCCATGATAATTCATTCCATGGCGTTGCATATTAGACTTGTTATACTGATGGGTCTGTAATTTACTTGGTAGGTTGATGGTCCACTCTTATGGAGGGGAATGACTATTGCATTCCTCCTTTCACTTGAAGCATAACCTGTCTAAAGGAAGTAGTTGATGAGTTCCTCAAGTTGTCCAGATAGTTTGTATTTTAGACTGTTCATGAGGCAACCAATGATGTTTTCAGGAGCCATGGGGGCAGTGTTCTTGACTTTAGCAAGTGCAGCCAGCACCTGGTCTCTGCTAATATTTAGGGAAGTATATTGGAGGGGATTATACCTGTTGGAGCTGTGGATAGTGGGGCTGAAGATTGAGCTAAATTTGTCAGCCAGTAGATTTGGTATATCACCCTAATCAGTGAACGTAGTACCATTCACTACCTATTCAGCACACTGCACTGTGTTGCCATTAAGGTTCTGTACATAGTTGAAGAAGCCCTGTGATTGTCCTTAGCATGTGAGGCTATCCTAACCTCATAGCTGGCCTTGTTGGATTTAATTAGATCACTTAGTTTCTTGTTTAGTTGTATAAGACAGCATTTATCTTTAACTGAATTGCTCTTCCAGATTTTGGCCAGGGGTTTTCTTCTTTTTATTAAATACACTGTTTATGTGAGGATTCCACCAGTGGGGTTTGTTTTTTGTGTTTGTTTTGGGTTTATGTCTTGTAGGTATGGCAGCCTCTATCCAGCCATTTGCATGTTTGCGTAGGGACTCAGTGAATAATTCTGCATAGGTGGTTGTGGTCTCGGGGTTAGGGGAACCTTTAATTTTGACATACTGTCACTTAATTGGATGTAGTTTGCCTTAAAATGGTTCCTATCACTGCTTTAGCTGGCTTTTCTGGGTTGATTTTTACTTCAAAGGAGATAAATTTAATATCTAACCTCACTAGTGAGGACATGGCACGGACAATGCCCTCCCATGTCAGTGAGCACCAGATCCAATATGCTTGATCCTCTGGTTGGAGAGTGCACCATCTGTTCCAGGGTGTTTGTCTTAATAAAGTCCAGGAAGCACTGTGTCTGTGAGTTTGAGACAGTGTACATTTCCCAGTCTATAAAAAATAGTTAAAGTCACTCATGAATAGCGTGTTTGGTTGGATAGTGAGTACCTCTAGTACCTCTAGTAGGTTTAGGTAAGAATTGTGAGTTGTGAGACTCTAAGGGACATAGAACATGACCTGAGTCTAGCCATGATATGGTGAGAGATCTTATCTATGGTGAGTTCCACATGGATGAGCTCCATGGCATCATCCTGTTTAATCATCCTGGAGGTTTGTTGCTAATGTGGATCAAAACACTTCCACCTTTGGCACTAGTCTGTGCTGTTGTTAGTTTAAATATGTGGAAGACACTTTAACCTTGCACTGCTTGATTCTGTTTTATGCCTTTAAACCAAGTCTCAACCATGACACATATGTTTACAATCTCCAGAGTGAGGAGGGCTTGAAAGGTGTGGAGTTTTTTGTTTAAGATCCTAAACTAAGTTGCCTGTAGACTTCTTCACTATGCTGGTAGTTTTATCATTTTGGCATTGGTTGGATAAAGTTTTAGCCAATATCCAAAAGCCTATAGAGGACAGGTGCAGCCAATCCTTGGCAAGGCAAAGTGTTGTTTTGACCATATCCTACCATGCTGACAGATATTAGATTCCCCTGAAGTTCAACCAGAACCTAAGCCAATTACTAAAATCAATCATTTTATGTTCATGCTGTGGCATCTTCATTGGTGCAGAAAGAATACTGCTCAGTGTAAGGCTCATACTTATCTTGACACATATTCTGAGAGAGCCATTGTGTCTCTTTTCACATAGTCCAGTGAGGTATGTATAAGGTCATTTACACCCACATAAGTTATAGTGGAATCTTATTGGTACCTATGGTGCAGTGACTAGAGTGCATGTGTGATACTGGGGATTTTGGCTCCAGATTTGCAACTTACCATTATGTTCTTGTCTAACCTGGTTGGTGGTGCATCTGTGTGATGCACAACTGAGACCCTAATGACAAGAAGGTAAAAGTTGCTTGTTTGTACCATGCCTTCAGAACTGAGGCACTCTTAGCTGACAGACTGCAATTTGTGAGACTTAATTTAGACAACTAAGTTGGTTGTGGGAGATTAAGTGGCTTAAATGTGTAAAAACAGCATGTATTTGAATAAAGTACTTGGTCAATCAAAATGTCTTTAGTATTAAGTCATTTTTTGGAAGGGATCAACTTTGAGCAATCCAGGTCCAATCTGTCAGCTCTTATGGACTTTGGTCTTTGGGAACCATTGGGTGAAGGCTTATGTGAGATGTTTGGTATCGTTTTTGGTGTATTATTACAGAGCCATTAATTTTTTTATGTCTCTGAGATTTGGGAAGGTTTCTTTTTAGCACCTCAGCATAAGACAATCCATTTGTGTGGTAAGCAGAGTGTGTGAGGAATGTATTGTGGGCATTGCTGACAACCACGGTAGTATACAAGATTTTTGCCTCTAAGGAAATTATGTATTTACATATCTTGCATACCGTGTTATTTTCTTTAATGATTAACTAATTGTCTCAGAACATAAGACAATCACTGTATTGCCTTAGAATGCCCAAATCTACCATATTTGCCATAGAGACATTTGAAAATTGCATATCCATGTTTTCCACACCTGGAATCAGGTGGGTTGTTTAGGATTAAGGCTTGAGTTATAAGACATGACCCCCTAGAGTGGTTCTGAGGTTAAGACAAAATCCTATATAGTAGTAAGATATGAAAGTGCCATTCAATGTGCAAGTTAACTGCTCTAAGCTCAGTTATGCACAATTCCACACTGATTAGCAGGTTTCAGTCCTAATCTTAAGTTTTTAGGGTGATTTTACTGTCTAGGCATTTGCTGCCCAGCAGGGTGATTGTAACTGCTGCTTCTTGTTGGGTAGTTCCATGCAAACTTGCCTGATTTATAGTAGAGAAAAAAAACTTGCTAGCTGATTCTTATGTCCTCTAGCCAATAAACAACCACATTTTGCATTCCCTGGTGTGCTTCCCAACTCAGAGTGAGTAGGTAAAGAGTTTCTGGTATAAAAATAGATGATTCTAAAAATTCTTAATGTAAAAGCACAGCAAAAGCAGCTCTCAAGTGCACACTGAACTACACACAAAAAACAACTACCAAACAGCTAAGTCCCTGGTTAATTTGCCCTTCTGCACGGTGTTTAGAAGGCAAAGAGAGCTGGAAAAGCCAACAAACAGAGAATTTACTATTTTGCCACAAAATAAATAAACATCAACATCCTCAACATCATCTTTATGAATACATTAAATAGCTTTGCACCTCTCTGTGTACAGAGGATCGAAAATAACCATGTCCCCTGGCTATTCAAGCCTACTTGACTTCTTATGTATGCCAAAGACAAAATATGGAAGTTATGGCAAGCAAACAAAAACACCCCAGACCTACTGAAATTCAGACAACTTCACAATCAAGTAAAAAAGCTAGTCAACAAAGATAAAAAGAACATTGCCTAAAACTTCAGTCCAACCACAAGCAGAACCCAAAGAAATTCTGGAATTCTTTTACTTCACTACTAAACCCAAGCAAAAAAAAAAAAAAAAAAAAAAGAACCCATGCCTTCACCCTAATAAATCTCCTGAGCCTCCCTTTTTAATAACATCTTCATTGACTGCATAGCCAATATCACAGCAACATTTTCACAAATTACCCCACATCCCCTACACCCACATCTAGATCACCCATGCATTCCCCCTCCCCGACCCACACCCAAGACTCACAAAACCCCAATATCCACCCCTCTTCTACCTGTACTCTAAAGCCAATCCCAATCCCAACTATAAAAAGACTACTACTAAAGTAAAAACCTTGGTCTAATGCCCCTGATGGCATACCTTCAAAATACCTAAAAGTTGCTGCTGACAGTGTCACTTACCCTATAAGTGTACTTATCAATTGATCCATCCATGAGTCCTACATTCCCAAAACTTGGAAAATGGCTTTCATTCTTCCTCTCCCTAAAGGTGACAATAATACTGACATTACTAACTTCTGAAACCCAAAAGTCAATGTCGAAGCGATGCAAATAACTTATGGTTATCTGAGAATAGTGGCACTGCACGGAAATGAAAACAAGGTTACCAAATGACATTTACAAAGAATGTGGAAAAGTACTTTTCTGAAAACAAACCCACTTCTTGCAAAAGAGTAAATTATGCAAAGTTCAGCATTATGAAGTTGCAAATTACTTCACTAAAGCCTGAGGGTTTGTTTTACTTTTTTTTTCTGAATATCATGGGCAAGTGTAGCTAAGCACAATCATATTTAAAAAGTTTAAGGAAAGCTGTGGATTGTGCAGCTGTAAAAATTACTTTAAAAAAAAGGAAAGGAGTTTATAGTGTTTTGTATAAGGTATCATTTTGTGGACACCCTGCTGGTTTCATAAAAGAACAGAAAGGGGAGATAAGAAAGATTGAAAGGGGGAGACAAACAATCAGGACAACACAGAAGGGGAACATCAAGAAGGTTTATGCTGTAAGAGGTGGGAGGCAATAGGCACTACATCCTTTGTCAGCGGGTAGACCTACCTATTTTTCAAATATTTTTATGTAAGAGGGTAGTTTGGGTGGGAAATAGACAAGAGAGTGTAAGTGAAAGGATAAGGGAAGAAGTGTTGAGAAAGTGTCAACTGAAGTCCCACTCAGAGACCCTCAAACAAGTCTACTGTCAGATGGTGTTGCGATGGAGGGATTTATGTTAGTGCAGTGGTCAACCTCAACTAGGATAGGGTATCTTTAATACACTGAGGAGAGGCTTAATCTGGCTGAATTTTCCTGTGCACTACATCCACCAGTACATCCACTGCCAAGCTCCAAAGCTCATTTTGATGAGGCATGCTAGGCTGCCATGTGCTGGGGTGTCCACAGGACTGCTGCCTCTACCCTGACCATGTGTGGATGTTCCCAGACAGGCAGAGGGTGATCTTTCTCCTAGCCTGGGAGTTATGTGCCCAGCCTGCTCCTGAGGAATTTGAACTAGTAAAAAAAGGAAAATAAATGGAAGAGAAACAAAACAATAAAGGTGAAAGAGATGCATAATCAAAAAAAAAAAAGTGGGTAGAGAAAAAAGAGAAAATACTGAATAAATCCATACATCAGCCCTGGGATTCAAAACACTCTGTGAAGGCTTTGCATGAAGCCTACATGCTGTGTAAATGTGTGCACAATGATGCGCAGTGAGCAGCAGCTCTCATTCCATATTCATGCCGCACACCACGTTTAAATGTAAATAAACAAGGTTTCATGGCTAGCAATTATGTTACTGTTTTGGAAACTGTGTAAGCAGACATGGATAGCAATCCTGTTTAAATCAGAGCACTAAAGGTCCGTGGTTTTACACAGACTGCCACAATGATCACCAGGGCTTAAACGATAGCTGTCAATCTCTTAATGCAAGGCATCTGAACAAAGGCCAACATAACAGAGGAAAATGACCCAGAAATAGGGACATATTTGACATACTTGCTCATTAGAAATGTTCTAGAATCACCAGGGGTTTATATTAAGATGCATGTTCTGAAAAATTGGAAAACTGAAATTCAAATGTATGTAATTATTGAGCCACATCAGCTAAGATCATCCCAGTGATATTATAGAAAGTCACAATTTTGATAAAGACCACAACAAACTATATCAAGGCAAATTCTGGACATTCTGTGAAAATATGGATAGCTGAGAGGTATGATTGTTAAGTATATGGTCCAAACACAGTACAGGACAGTGTATCTACAGTGCAGATGATTGGGGAATCTCATTCTTGGAATTCTGTACTGAAGTTGTGTAAATGATCTGTAAAGGTACATGGACTGCCATGTAAATTAAACACTCAGGGGAAGTGTGTGTATTGAATAGGGACACACAGATGAATTGTAGGAATTAACGCAGGGAAAGAGGACAGGTGAAATGACATTGTAGCAGATGAGGGCATGTCAAGGGAAGATGGTTGTAGCAGCAACACCCATCTCATATCAATCTGGTACAGTAAGGACTCCACAGTGAAAATATGTATTATGTGACTGTCACACAAGGAGACATAACAATGGTAAGGATGTCTGTGTGATATAAGCATCCTTACTTGAATAATGCAGAGGGCATCTATCAGGGATGTTACATACAACTGGATTAGTGTGCATATTGTGAAGCTGTGTAAACTGATTTGCCAGAATATGAGTATAATCACAGCAGAGGACTCCTACAAGTGGGGCACAGGTAAAGGCTCATGGACAACATTAAAAGAAGCAAGCAAAATCATAGACAATATCAGAACAATACCACCAATAATCCCATGCCTCTGACATAACATGATTTAGAGTGATGACAGATGATTCTGCACAAAAACACTTGTACAACTATTATGATACATCCACACTCTCTGAGGGCAATTATGCACACTGTCTTGGCACCATAACATCTACTGGAGGTGTTAGGAGGGGCACTGCTATACCTGTATGCGACATTATGATCAATACAGGCAAGCTGACTGGTATGCATTGTGTGTGTGTGTTTGTGTGTGTGTGTGTGTGTGTGTGTGTGTGTGTGTGTGTGTGTGTGTGTGTGTGTGTGTGTGTATATATATATATATATAGAGATATATATATATATATATATATAGAGATATATATATATATATATATATATATATGTATATGTGTGTGTATGGCACAATCCACACTGTCACGAATGTCCCCAGAACAGGTAGCACACATGCATCTGGTGTAACAACTTGATGGGGTTTCCACACCATCAGACAGTAATGTTTATGCCACAAAAATAAAAACTAGGTATGACCAAGAAGATATTTTCCAGCTCACTGTAACAAAGGTGGTACACTTAGGTTACACATCATTGGAAGATGTGTAGGGAGGTATATGATGAAGGGTGCATTGTACTCAGTTATTGATGTGATGAAGGCTGTGAACTATGGAGGTGTTATGGCCTGTGATGTGGTTGTCCTTCACATACTCAGTAGTTGTGTCACATACAAGGGAGTAGTCAGCATTGTGACCACATACTGGTGGATGTTCCACTTACCAGCTTCCCCAGGACACAGATCACATATTTATTGGACTTATTATAGGGTGTGATATCCACATTATACATGGGTCGTGTGCTTGTTTTATTGACATAACAAATCCTCCTTCCATGTTTTCTAGCCATTGCAGGTGTTGTCATGGCTGCGGCAGCAATCTTTGGCGTGTGTCTGTATTACATTAATATCACAGTTGTAGTCAATTATTGTCCACAATCTGTAGTCCTTCAGGCAGTTGTTTGGCCACAGGATGTGTAGGTAATCTTTGATGTCCCTCACATAAATTATAGACAGAAAAGATCCTAGCAGAGAGTCATGATGTATAGACCTGATCACTGGATCTTAGATATAGTTCACTTCACACATATCAATATATTTAGATGCCACATATGTGATACACTGGGCTACCCACTTGGTGATATATGTGTATATGTCCACATCTGTCAGTACTGAGTGAGTACCTCAATGTGGATTAGTGTCAAATGCCTTGAGCTTGTCAAATAAAAAAGGCAGATAGTGTCATCATGCATGCCCTTGATGATCACTTTGAGGACATCTAACAGATGTAATAGACATGATGTAGCATTAACAACTCACACAGGTCTGTTGCACACAGCTAGGATATCACTTGACTCCATTTAGAAAAGGTCCATGATGACATGTTAGTCTATCTCACAGATAAGGAGAGTCAGGATGTGTCTATACATGCATACATTGGGTCCTGCCCCCCCCAACTCACATGAATGCATGTTGAAAGCACCCTTCTACAGTAACATAGTCTGTGTGGAGGGTGTGCTGAAGTGTGTATTCAACCATGTCAGGAAGGTGTATGTGTTGAGTCATGTGATAGGTGATCTCTGATGTTGTCACAGCACATTGATTCTGTGTGATAGGCCTAGATATAGATACAACAGTGCATACTGGCTCTCCTCAACTGGCCTAGGGTTTGAACACAATCCCCCATGCAGGGATCATTGACTAACTCTTCCAGCTAGTGATTAAACCTCATGTCACTAGATGGGGAACCATTTCGCTCAATGACAGAGCATATGCTGTGAAAGTTAGTGAATCAACCTGTATCAGTACAACTGTAACCGCTGGTGTACCCCAGGGATCTGTGCTTGTCCCTTTATTATTTGGAATCTATTTCTCAACAGTTCAGACTAAAGTACACAGCCTTTGGCTTACCATGTTTGCTGATTCTTGCATACTGGGTGCATTCATTGAGTCCACCTATGATGAGAACATAGTACAGAAGGGGCTGACACAGACAAATGACTGGTGCCAAAGCTGCACGGTCTACAAATACATGCAAAATGTGTCTTTATTTTGGCCTTCTGCAAAGTGGAATTTCTGGCTAATTACAGTACTGACAACAGTCCTGCTATGCTGAAACCCAGTGATGCAAGCACTGGGAACACATACATAGCACTCTGAACGTCAATCACTAAGTGTCCACACTGGTATTGAAAGCCTATGTTGTGCACATCATAAGTCATGCCATCATATTCAGATTTAGAGTTTTGCATGTACTTCACCAGACACATGCAGCAGTTGGAGAGACCGCATGGGTTACTCACCAGGAAAACACAGTGCCTACAAAGCATGCCATGATGTATGTGGATAGATTGAAATCCATGTCACTGTAATCTGTATCATATCGGATGAGATGACTTCTGCCTGGCCTCCAGGCCAGTTTCTGAACCTGCCCTAGTGGGAATAGTGCACATCCAATAATCACATATAGCTGATAACATCAGCAGTGTCTGGTGAGGAGAATCTGTCAATAACAGTGTCCCACATGGTGGTATAAAAGGCTCTCTGTAATATCAACCAAGTGCACACACAGACACACCCCAGTTGAGTGCCGTAAGAATAGAACCCATACCTATCTAGGTACACAGACTACAGAACTTTATATTTAAGGCAAGCACCACAGCTCAAGTCTGACTTGGAGTGTCTCAGACTACACTTTATAGCTGATGACATCAGCAGTGTTTGCTGAAGAGAATATGGCAATAACAGTGCCCTACATGGTGTTAATGGCAATCTGTAATGTCAAGCAAGTGCATACATACTTGCACACACACACACACACACACACACACACACACACACACACACACACACACACACACACACACACACACACACACACACACGCACACACACACACACATAGTTGACTGCAGTGAGAACAGAACCTCTACCTAGTTAACTACACACACTATAGAACTTAGTACTTTATGTCAGCGCCACTGCACAAGTTTAACTTTTACACGACTGCAGATCAACTTATAATGGATGATATCAACAAGATATATTGGAGAGAATGTGTTGGGAGGCCTGCATGAAATGGATGTGTAGGCATGTGTAAGTATCAAAAATATTGTCAATTTATAGGATTGCAGTGGTAAATGTAGAATACATTCTTCTGCTCCTCCCGCTAGACAAACACATATGCGCACACACACACACACACACACACACACACACACACACACACACACACACACACACACACACACACACACACACAGTTGACTGCAATGAGAACAGAACCTCTGCTTATCTAAGTACACAGAATACATAACTCAGTACTTTACACAAGTGCCATGGTGCAAGCCTGACTTGTATAAGACTACAGGTCAACTTATATTGGTTAACATCAGCATGGCATGTTAGAGAGAAGATGCTGGGAGGCCTGCATAGGTTCATAGCTTCATAGGTTCATAGGAGGTTATTAGCCTAATAGAGCTAGAGCATTTACAAGCCCAGCCATGTAAAAACACAAGTGCTCTTATTAAGCATAGTTAGATGATCATTGTTAGCAAAGCAATTTTGTGAGCAGCACCGACTGACCCTGTCCATGAGGGACATAGTTACCACCCCAGGGGTGAATTTACAATCACCCATACAGTTGTCAAGGTTGGGTTAAATAGGGTTATTGAGGAGCACTGCTTTACATCCAGTAGGAGCCTATTACAGATGAGTGGCAGTTGCTGGGAGTTATATCTGTCTTCCCAGCATGTTCTGTTTATGTTACAGGCTAAGATGAGAACCCTGGAGAAAGTTGATTTTCAGACATCTAGCATTTCTAGTAGGGCAGGGTCTGTGACTGCTCTGTAATAGGCACAGGTCACCAGTCAGCAGCCTGCATGCTAATGAGTACAGTGACAGGTCTTTCAGTCTTTCCATGTATATCATGTTTTGGAGGCCCTGGATTCTCCCAATACCTCTGTGTTTACTTCAGTTGCTGCAGCTGTCTGGTGAGGGACAGGCAGAAGGGAGCAGTGTACTTAATTAGTGGTCTGATAAGGGTAGAGTATAGCAGAGCTATGACCTCTCTGGTCTTAGATGTGAAGGCCTTATTTATTATTTGTGCAATGTAGGATGTGTGACTCACCACTATGGACACATAGTGATTGAAGTGTAGATTACTATCTACATGTGTTCCCAAGTCTCACAATACTGTGTTTGAGCTTAGAGGGGTACTATGTATATTATTATTAACAAGGGTACTTCATTTCCAAAAGGGACAATGAGCTATTTTTTGCTGTAAGATTCAATCCACGAGTTTGGCACCAATGATTTATCTGTGTCAGCCCCTTCTGTAATATGTTAACATGGCTGCAGGACTCTTTATGACTGTGTCCAGTTGACATTAGTCTGCAAACTTGGTAAGCTACAGACCATCTACCTACTTATCCCTCACCCATGTCTTTGGGGTCAGTATCAAAGAAGTCCACTAGGTTTAATAAGCAAGATCTACTCCTGACAAAGCCAAAATGGGTCAGGTCAAATGTGTTCATGGACAGCTATGTCCATGTGGATAAAGTCCATGCTGATTCCTTCTCTAGCCTTACAAATAAGGCTTTTTTGGCTTATGGGTCTGTAGTTCTATTTCTGCATGTTAACAGAGTCATGTGCATTGCATATCACACATTTGATATTAATTTCTGTATTGTAGGTGTTATATGTATGAAAAAAGTACTGAGACACCAGGTTTGCAGTGCTTGGGTGGATGCAGCACATGGCTGTATTGTAAATCTGTGACATATTGCTCAATAGGACTTTAAGTTTGCTATTTTTCCACCGGGAAAAGCCAAAAAAAGAAGAAGACAGAAAATGGACAGTAAACAGCAGTAATACATAATAGTATTTACTTTTCCACAGCAAGCAGTGGGTTTGTGTGATGGTTGGCAAAGTGTTTGTGCATGTGAAATACACATTTCTATTACTTTCCCTGTTTGCACGTAGTTAATTAATGCACAAATGCAAGTCGCATTGCTAAAGTCTGAGAGTAAGTATGGAGTCTATGAAACACACCTGCTGCTTAACTGACTCTGTGACAGTAGGTGTAAATGCATTGACACATTTCTTTTTTGAGCCCATATGATACTGTGTTTGAATCCAGGAGTATCTAATACTTTTAAATACTTTTAACTAAATAATGATAATATAATGACAAGGATTCCTTCTAGTACATCTGCTGCTGTGTGCTAGCATAGTACAGCAAGGTTAAGCAGCATTGTGCAGAGGTAACAGCACATTGTACCATTGCTCACTGTCACTTGGCATTGCTGCACGATGCAAAACTCAGCACAAACATAGATGGCAAAAAGTGAAGGGATCCATTGCTTTTTCTGCTACTTATGTGTTTTGTGTGTTATTCTATTTTGTGACCAGATTACAGGTGTTAAAATAGGGTATACAGAAAAGTGGAGAAATCTAGAGCAAGCAGGGGGAAGAGCAAAGGGAAAACAATACAAGGATGTGAAGGAAGGAGGTAGGAGAGAACCATAGCTATAGCTATGTTTATAGCTATGTCTATATAGCTATAGCTATATAGCTACGAATCAGTGGACTTTCTTGATGTAACTTTGTTTATTGAAAAAGGCAAACTTATATCAAAGTTACACAGAAAACCATGTTGGAAAAATACAATATTACGATTCGACAGCATGCATCCACGACATATTTTTAATGGCATTGTAAAAAGTCAATTTAATAGATTGTCTAAACTTTGCAAAAATGACACTGATTTAATGACAGAAGCAAATAAAATGGAAGATATATTCCTTGAAAGAGGTTACAACAAAGTAACTGTGAGACAAATTAGAACGCAAACACTAGAAGATATGAATACTAACAGAAATACCATAGCACATAAGCCAACCCACAACATACCCATTGTAAGTGACTATGGTTATATTAATAAAAACGGAGGAGAAAAGGTCAGGTTTTTAACCACATATTCTAATGATATTCATAACATAAAGAAGATTATCATTAATAACTGGCACGTCCTGACAATTGATGAAGAGACACAAAATATAGTAGGAAAGTTCCCTTCATTTACATTTAGGAACAATAAAAACTTGAAACGGCTCTTATGTGCCAACTCAGGAGTAGTCAATATTAACACTAACAGATTTTCTGATAAAATAGGCACATTTCCTTGCCATCATTGTAATTATTGCAAACACATCTCTCAGAATCAGGTTTTTAAACATCCTGTAATAGATGGCCTTTCCTTAACTCCGAAGCTTTATGCCTCATGTAACACCACAGGCCTAATCTATTTAGCAACCTGTACTTTATGTTCTAGTTTTTACATTGGGATGACCAAGAGAAAATTAAAAGATAGGATATACAACCATCTTTACGATATTAAGCGTGGAAATGAATTAAATGCTCTAGCCATGCACATCAAACTCTGTCCTGGTCATTCTTTTGTGTTTAAAGCACTTCAAATTGTTAAACAGAACTCAAGAGGAGGAGACTATATGCTACTACTTGAGCAAATAGAATTATATTGGATATTCAAACTCAAGGCACATATTTCACCGGGCCTTAACAGCTATATAACACTCAGATCTCATCTTAAATTACGGAGATGAATAATAATAGCACAAAAAACATCAAGTCTCCCATTAAGCAATGATGGAAACAGTTAGCAAACAATATATCATATAATGCATTATATATCTGCTTTTGTATAATAAGTCCTTCTTCGACATATTTTGATAATAATAGCCTGCTATATAATGTTTCACATTATACTTATGTAATTTATTATTTAGTTGCCTAGTCAGGAATGCTTTGTATTTTACACTTTTCTTTTTTGTAGTGTTTGACATTTTAGTAATTTATGTATTTTCACATATAATGATTTCCTTTCTATATTTATTATATTTATCTTGTCTATTTAATATTTAATACTTAATATTGATATCTATTTATATATGATTAAATTCAGATGCCAGATCTTAGGTTTCAATATTGAGAAATCCTATGTTATACACTGCAAAGTTTTTTAACTTAGATATGTACATATATACACACAGAAATGTTGAAACATTAAGTATAATATAATTTTAAAGAACTTCATATTTAATATTTACTTGATATTCATATTTACTTATTTAATCGTTTAAATAATACACCTATGCATATGTCCGTTTAGAAATGAATACTCTTATGACATTTCCACTTGAAGGAATCTAATAACATCAATTTTTGGGTAATTGATTTATTGCTTAATTAATTTATTGCTCATGATTCTATTGATGATGATGTTGTTCTGTATAAAAGGAATCCACAGTAACGTTTTAATTTATGGTCTGAGGAAGCGTATCTTTTGATACGCGAAAGCGCTTACCTAATAAAGCTGATTTTACACTCTACTTAGCCTGCTCGTGGTGAATTCCAGGTTATTTCTTCTACAGAACCATAGCTATCCATTTCTTCAACAGTAAAAACTGATCATATGTGCAGAATATTAGCTGAATTGTGCATGTCACATCCAGAAAGAGGGGTGACAACAACATACTGACATCAGGTGGTAGAAGTCCCTCACTTCCACTGTCAGGATCACCTGTGATAAAGAAAACACAGGAAAAATTAATACCTAAACTACTATACTCCAGTTTATGCTAACAAAATAGCAGTGCTTCCATATTACACAGTACAGCAATACACCCTACAGTCCTGGCATCAACATCACACACTAAAACATTTCTTGGAATTGCTCATCAGTACTGACATAAACATGTTTGGCTTACCATGTGCAGGTGATGGTATCCTCTGCATGCCAGATGATGCTGGAAGAACAACATCATCACAATTAACAGTAACACAGGGAGTAGTACTTTTTCTCCTTTATATGTCCACTAACTATACTTTCAACAAGAACTTGGATAACAACTTCAATCTAAGCTAATCAATCAGAATGCATTGTTAACTGTAGCAATCTTCAACCCCCCCCCAAAAAAATTGTGAAACAGAAGTAACGAATTGATTTAAATTGTTTTACTATGCAACAGTAGTCAACAACTGACATGCAAAAGCCTACCTGGAAACTTTTCCTGGGACATGCTTGCTGTCCTGGAAACAGTAGTACTAATGTCAAGGACTTATTCTGATCTTTCCTAGGAGCTGTCTGGGTCTCTGATAGTGGACAGGAACTCTTCATTTGCTGTTAATGGTCACTCTGTAGCAGACCCCCCCCCATACCCATCCAATCACAGCCCACTGCAGCTACTCTGTCGATGCAGATGAGATCATATCAGTGGCCTTATGGCAATCCTGGTCATACATCCTGTTGTGGCCACCCACTGCATTAACATCTGCAACAATCTTCTGCCAAATCTGCATTTTGACTGACATATCTCCATGCCCCCACTCAAGCAAGAAGGCACCGTGTTGCCTAAAACAATGACCTGATTCTCAGAGTCAGTAAAGGGTGGTTTTGGAGGACTGAGACACCTGGGTGGCATAGTCCTAGGTTTCCTAGAAGACAACAGAAGGATAATAAAAATAAGAATAACATAACTACAAAATAACTGTTCCCAGGTAAAATAGAAAAAAAAATAGCATTTCAGTACTACCCACTGGGGAAACATAAAACAGTCTAGAGATTTGAAATGTGACTAACAAACTGGATGCAAACAAAGGAGAATAACAATAGCAACACATCTTTTGTGCCATAACAGAAATGCAGCTTAGCTCCCCCACCCCCCAAAGAACAGGCAAATGACACATCTTGCTAACAAACCATCTTTGAAATGCCAAAAGTGCTATCAAATGAACCGTCCCTGAAACATTCCTACAAATTTAACACAGAAGATTCCATGTTAAGGCATTGTCAATCATGTATACCTGTGAAATGCCCTGACAAACATGCCCATGCCATCAGTACACTTCTAACTAATGCATACAGATAAAGTGTAGAAGCTTTTGTTAATCAAAATACATTATATAAAAGTATTAAACAGATTTTTTGTAATTACTTTTCAGCATATGTAGTATATAGCTGACAAAATGCAAGCATTTCTTCTCAAATTCAATAATACTCTGTGCAGATATATCCCAAAGTAATAGCCTCTTTTCTGTGTTCTCCTCAAAAACAAGTCTCCTCACCTTCAGTTTCCCTAGCTACACAGTTGCCTTTTCATGGTGTAGATTCACGGCTGTCAGCACAGTGAAAATGCAAATAAAGTATGAACTCATTATGCTGAATCCCAAATACTTGGCTCTGTGTAGCAAATGTAAAGATAGTGCAGGCACTTCCTTAGTGTTTGCTTTTAATGGAGTGCAACTGTGAAGGATTTCTGGTAGGGAGAAGGAAAACACAACAGCAATGCAGACTGCCCTACATCCAGTTGGTGTGTCAGGTTAGACTTACAGAGTGTTAGTTGTAGTATTGTCAAGGTTGGAAATGCAAGTAAGCAGCACAGAATTCACAGGTTCTGTTCATTAATATCCAACCTCTCTTCATTTGCTGGTAACTGCATATTATATTATTGCCATTTAATATCCTCACACATTTTAAGGACAATGATATAGAATGGCTTACAGACTGCATGTCTCAAATAATTGGTCAGATAAGGAGGACAGAGAGGTAAGACAGAGCTGGATATTTGTTAGCAATACTCATAGCTGGTTGTGTGATCACTTAGTGCACAACATCCAAAAAGAATAAATAAAAAGAATAAATATGCAAATAACACTTATATGGTTTATTATTACTGCATATGATGTTGCAGTTGGTTATATGTAAAATGATTTCAGTTCTTTGCTGCACAGGTGTTTGTGTGGCAAACATGGATAAGGCACACTTCTTGTGTTCTGAAGATTCATTGGAGTGAGAGTTCAAATCCAGAGCTACGTAGAAATGTCTGTGAATGACATAAACTGTCTTCCTCATTTCATCTACTTTTCCTCTATTTTTGTGGGTTTTTTCCTTTCTTTGGAGAGGGCAGTGTTTGCGCTATGCACTGCTTAGAGCAAACATGGGAAACAGAAAATGAATGACAAGTTTGGCTGATTGGCGAAGTGTGGCAGTGTGCAATTTGGACTATTGACTGACCCAGGAAGCAGACAGAGCACCCACAGAACACCTACAAACAGGGTGTCTGTACAAGGGCAAAGATCAAAAACAATACACTGTTGCAATTCTGTGTTCCATTGTGCAACTGTGCTCAGTGGCATTGCACGATGATTAGCAATGTTCCCCACCAGCTGCAGCCATTGAACATGTGCAGACAGGACTCAGACAGTCAATAACTGAAACCAGATACTTTATTTATTTTATTTACTTATTTATTTTACATTTGTTAACTGGGAGAGTCCAACCGGATATATGTCCGTTTTCAGTGGAGGCCCGGGGAGAAAAGCTCCAGAGCAGTAACATCATTAACAAGAGAGAGACATGTTAATCAAAACGTTCATTAAACAATATATAGAGTACACAATCTTTATACTTCTTATAGAAGTATAGTACATATAAGATAGTGAGTTAACCAAAGAGTGTATTTGCTAACATTCACAGGCTACATTAATAGATACATGTTATAGAGGTGTTTAACAGCAAGTATAGCAGGAAGATAGAGTAGATAACTTCATAACTCATTTCTACACATGAGCGACATAATATGTTCTTTAGGCTTCTTTACAGTCTTCAGTGATACTATTACCCCATGCAGACATTACAAAAGCAGTAGATAAGCTATTACTCTACTTGCTAGAAACAAAGACATATGAGTTACTATCCAGGGTAGTACACGTACATAATATGTGATTCAGGAAGTGTGTTTTGAGTAGTTTTTTGAATAGGGTGGTGGAGTTGTTATTTATTATGTGTGCTGGAAGGGAGTTCCAGATTTTAGAGATGAAGTGGCTATAAACAGATCTACCTGCCTCATTTTTAAAGTTTGTTACCTTAAGGAGGTGTTGGGTAGTTGATCTCAGGGATCTGGTAGTGGTGTAATGCTGGAGTAGTTGCTGCAAAGCTGGTGTGTTGCCTGGATGATGTAGTACTTTGTGATAGATACATTCAATTAATTCTGTTGTGGACCATGCAAACTTGCTAAACTAACTTTAAGAATGATTAGGAAATTGCAAAATATCATGTAATTAGTCCTGTGGCAGCAGATGGTCCGGGGTTCTAGTACTAGGTGTTTGACCTATTTTTACTGTTGTGACAGTGCAGTTTATAGCAATGAATTTAGAAATAGACAAGTGTTATTTCAGCATTCTTATGGTAAACGATGTAAGTGTAGGACTGTCATACACATGGTCCTGGGCTCTAATACGGGATGTCCCATACATGTTTACTGTTGTTTCATTTCCCATTATATTCACTCTCACTTATAACACTTTAGATAGTGGAGATTATATGAATTATATATATGAGAGATGAGACACCGTTATTGTGTTTTCAGATGCATGACTGAGAGTCTACTGTCTAGTATAATTCTGTTATTTGGACTTGCATGGGGCTACACAGTTGCATAAGACGCATGCACAACTGGATCATATTGAATGACCTTGCCAAATCACACACATATATGTGTAACAGCTCAAACTGTCACCTGTTTTTACATATGATTCCAGAGTATGTCCAAGCAGTGCTTCTTCTGTGGCAAAGATAGCAAATCAGCACTGTAGAAGAAAATGTTTTATCCCTCATGCCTAGGATTGAATCCCACAGTGTAAACATTAATTTTTCTCAGTGTATAAAGGCAAAAACAAATGTATCAGGTCATTACATTTATGCCTTTAGTGCATGTCTGCAAATTTAACTCACCTAAAAGTTACCTTTCAATTTCCAATATATATTTCCAGGCTACATCAGTACACACCCCTCAAACTAAGGCCAAGTGTCAGGTTAACCTAACAATTTCAATTATTTAATACCTCCCTGCTTGGCACGGCTACACTGCTTAACATCACCCAAATGTAGTTGGCATCGTTGCTTAGGTTTGCACACTACTAGTAATTGGAATTGGCAGGAAAGAATCAATATTATTTATTGTTCAAGATTTGTCACTAATATGAAATAATGAAATACTTAGTAAATTAAATAAAAAGTTGGCATTGTTATGGTTTCCACCTAAACTAAGGACAGCTTAAATAAAACATATGAGAATTTGAGAGAAGGGAGGGATAAAAGTTCAGAATATTAGAACGTATATTTAGCATCAATATATAAAACAATATTAGCACAAGTAACAAAAAACTGAGGGTAATGCTACTCAATGCTGGAAATCTAAACCTCATAATGCACGCACTCAATGCACTCCTCAGTATGGAGAAAATCAATATATGTGCAGTAACAGAAACCAGGTTTAAGGCTCCAGAGAGCACCCCAGCACTACCAGGCTACAACTCATACCATACATTTCAGCCACAAAACCTGGACTGAACTACAAAAGGCGGGGGAGTATCCATATTCATCAAGGATACCCACAACTCAAGGTTAGTAGCACAGCACGAGGCTTCAGAGATCATCCACGTGCAACTAACAATGGGCAAAACTGCTATTCAAATTATAGCTTGCTATAGATCACCCACCATGTCCCAGGACTCCCATTCTGCATTCCTGGAAACACATGGAAACATAAAGGTCCTACCAAACACCCTGATATTGGGTGATTTCAATTACCCAAACATTAACTGGGAGAACTACTGAAGTACAAACTTCCTTGCCCAACATTTCCTAAAATTTATAAACTCAAATGCCCTGGATCATTTGGTCAACACCCCCACCAGAGGTGACAACATATTTGACCTGGTCATCACCAACATGGGCGACCGGTGTTCCACACTGGAGGTCAACTCCTCACTGGTTAGATCTGACCTTAAACTAATCACTCTGGATATCCACATTCTGCCACCACCACCGGTCAAAGAAACCACAATAAAAAACTTTGCAAAAGCAAACTTCACGTTACTTAAGACTGAGGTGGGAAGCTTCAAAGCCCCCATGCTAAAGGATAACGCTGTCCAAGCTGCAAAATCTTATACTAATGCACTCTATGGGCACCTACAAGAATGCATGGATGGTGCTATCCCAAACAAAACCAAGACTCACTCCTCCAAGAAAAGGAGACCAGTCTGGTGGACACCTGCCATAAACAAGTTATACAATAGAAGGAGGAAACTAGTACAGAAAACAGTAAAATCCCAAGAAGGGAAGACATCCCTGATCAGTATCAGCAAGAAACTACGTTCCCTCATAAAATCATCCAAGGCTAGCTTCGAAAGGAAAATTGCCATGGACTCCAAAGATAACCACGAGGCATTCTTTAGCTATGTAAAGAATCTAAGTGGCAATTCTCAGATCTGCTCAGAGTTAGTGCAGAATGGCACAAAATACACTGAACTGACCGATATAGCCAACATCCTGGCAGACAGGTTCAGTGCAAATCCCCCCCCCCGTGCCCAAAAGGGCCCATAACTATACCAGAAGAATGTATTGCCCCTGAAATCACAGACACTCAGGTTAAAACAGCACTCTCCAAAGCCAGCAACATAGTATCAATGGGACCAGACAGTGTCCCAGGCTGCGTCCTACATGAGCTCAAAGATGAACTAGCCCCTCACTTAAACACACTGTTTAAACTCAGCCTCTCCACAGGCTACATGCCCACAGAGTGGCGCACAGCAATGGTTATTCCACTCCACAAAGGTGGAGCCACAAAGGACCCTGGGAACTATCACCCTATAAGCCTGACTAGCTTGGTCTGCAAAGCTATGGAGCGCATCATCGTGGATCTCATTAACAGAGACATTGGGAACCTCCAAACACTGGACCCTACCCAGTTCAGCTTTGTTAATGGCAGATCATGCCTCCTAAACCTGGTGGACTTCTTTGAGACAGTTACCAAGGCTATAGATGAGGGAAAGGTGGTACACACAGCCTACCTAGACCTCACAAAGGCCTTCGACACCATTCCCCATTCAGGTATTATAGACAAGCTCACCAGCCTAAACATAAACCCTACATCACGAGATGGGTTGTCAACTGGCTCACAGACAGAACCCATATGGTAAGAGTTGTGGGAGCTAGGTCTGACTCTAAACCGGTTACAAGTGGCATTCCCCAGGGCTCAGTCCTAGGACCCCTCCTGTTCAGCATATACTTTTCAGAGGTACAGGCAAGCACAGGAGGACTATGGCTGACCAAGTTCGCAGACAACTGCAAACTAGGGGCTATAATTGACTCTCCAGCTGACACAGACATCCTCCAAAAGGGCCTCACTGAGACAGATTCCTGGTGTCAAAACCATGGCCTCAAGCTAAATGCCAAAACGTGTATAGTCACCCCCTTTGGAAAAAACAAAGTACCCACAAACTACCACATAGGTGGTAGCCCCCTAAATACGGAAGCCGTAATAAGGGATCTGGGGACCCAAGTAGATAGTAACCTCTCCTTTGAAAATCACATTGGCAAAGTGGTTAGAAATTCCTTCTATGTGGCCACCTAATCCCAAAAGGGTTTGCATCCAGATCGAAAGAGGTCATTGGGCACCTCTACGCATCACTCATTAGACCCATCATAGAGTACAATGCCCCATTTGGGATGTACCTTAAAAGACACCTGCAACAACTGGAAAGACCACAGAAGTGCCTCATTAAGAGGATCACTGGCCTCAAGCAGATTCACTATGCAGCCTGACTGAAGAAACTCCAGCCGTAGTCGGTTGCATACCACCTACTCAGAGGTGATCTCTGCCTGACATACAAGGCCATGTCCAACCCAGAATTGATAGACATGCTCCACCTAAAGAAAACCATATCCCATCGAGTCACATGCTCCAGGGATCTAAACCTCACCACAACAATAAATAGGACATGCTGGAGGGATATATTCCTGTCCCAGAGACTTCCCATGCTCTGGAACAAGATTCCAATCTACATTAGGCAGAGCTCCTCACTAACCCTCTTCAAGAGAAACCTTGACGAGTTGATGGGAAACAGAAAGTTTACCCCAGGGATCAATTCAATGGCTCTGCTGGACAGAGGCACAGGGAACTAATCTAAGGGGGTGGCAAAAGCCAACGCATTCCGGCTAGGCTTATAAATGCCTTCGGGCAGATAGCCTAGTACCTACCTATAAACCTATGAACCTATTATATTTGACAGAAAATTAATTTGAAGCTCACTTGAAAGGTATCCATTACATGATGTATTATTCTCATCTGAGACCTACCCATGGAACTCTAGAGATAATGGAAATAAAATGTTATTGATACTGAAAAATGCATTGAAAACATACTAATAAATTAATGAAATCGGATTACATTAATATAATATTAAAACATTTCACAATTTCATATTTATATACGCTGTATTAAAAATGTGTATTCTCCATTTTTCCAATAGCACATACTTCAGGGCAAATAGAAAGATTTATTAATAATAATAATAATAATAATAATAATAATAATAATAATAATAAAATGGGAAAGTTAAGTAATAACTTTATCTTTTGGTTTAATTGTCTAAAAGGAAATAGATTATTACTCGTAGATGGAATGATGAATACATTTCTATTAGATCATACAAGCTGGATATTAATGTATAATATAAGGGGAATTATCGTGATAAAATACACTTAATAACAGAAAGAAAAAAATGAATTTCCTAAGCTACTGTATTACTATGAGATGATTATTAAAGGTGAATATGAAACAAAAAAAGTTATCTAAACTATATACATTAATTTTAGAACTAGAAATAAGTTTTAATGATAGATATTGGAACCTCTTAAATTAAATTGAAACCAGTAACAATAGAAATGAAACTGACATAGACTTAAATTTAAAATCAGTCCTAGGATTAAATAAACTATGTGTAGGCACTGTGTGGAGCCTACATGGAATGTATCCATGTACGGACCCCCTTGGCAGTGCACAATGCATAATAATGATTGCACACTGCTGAGGGAGAGCATAGGAATAGGGATATTGAATCAGTGTAGGGAGATGTACCCGTGGTTGTGGATGCCTGGTCAGATGTTATGTACAGGCTGAGGCTCCCTGTAATGCATCATGCCACTGTTGAAATGCTGTGAATTATGTGTAATATATAAGTTATTTGTTCTTTTTTTTTTCTTATTTTTTTTCTGCATGTTTGTGTGGCATGGTGCGGAGTGCAGCAATGCCAAACCGCACTTAAATATAGACAGCTGACACCTACTACACATGTAAAAATAGAAACTATTTCCATTGTAATTTTTTTTTTGGAATGAGCCACAGAGCTGAGCACCGCTTATACATACTTTGCCGGCACCTGCCAGACATCTGTGGTAGAAGATGAAAGCGCTTAGTATGACAGTTTTTTATTAAAATTATTCAGTTGCATCATAATTTTTTTGTATTTGTTATTTTTACGGCCATTCAGTTTATCGAGTTTATTTACTCTGTTAGTTCCCATGTATCTGCAGGTGGTTACTAGTTTGTGTTGGTCATTTTCATTGATCTAAAAATTGAAAACAGATGTAATTAATTATTTAAGTATATGTTTGTTTATGCATGTTTATGCATGTTTGCATGGAACAACACGGTGGTCAGTAACACTAACATGTAGCCTATTGTATATGTGAAGGCATATTAGCTCTCATGCTATCCAAGTAGATAAATGGGTACAGTTGCAGCCTTAGGTATAGTAGGTCCCGGGTTTTAGTCCATAGCAGGCAGAACATGTCCATAATTTAATTTACTAATTTTGTGTAAAGTTATAACACAGATTGTGAAATATGACACTGCTGGACTCTGGTAAGCTCTGCTCAACCATGAAAGCACTGCATAAACATGCTAACAGCTACCAATGTCTGTGCAGTGCTAAGCTTTGCTAAAACCATGGTTGTGTGAGTTTTCATGCTGCTCACCTCTGCTTAGGTGGTTTGTGCCCTACTAAGTGGCACAGCACTTTTTTGAGTGTTGCTCAATGATGTGTAAGGGCAGGAAAACAGTCTATATTAAGCACAATAGATGGGAATTATGCAACAGTCTTTAGAGTCTTATCTATTGTGGATATGACAGGTGGTGCTGTGAAGGTGCATACTTTTAGGAGCAGAAATTGGGTATTCAGGAGTCCAGGGTCAAGGTTGACCTCCTGGTAAAAATCCACGAACCCAGGCTGATGCAGGGTTGTTTCCAGGGCTCAGAGTGTAAGGCAGATGCTTGGGACCATTTGGCCAGGGAACTCACCAGTGTTACTGATATCCCCCATACAGGTTAGCAGTGTCATGACCATTATGATGACCTGAAGAGGAGAAGGAGGGGAACCTTGGACACCTGGGTCCAAGAAGCTAGAGCAGGGACTGCCCCACAAATATGTAAGTAATTTTTCCACTGTTTTACCAATATGCAAGCTGAATGTCTGCAAAACCGGCATGCATAATGGTGTGCTTCTCTTCCAACAGCTACAGCTGAGAGGGCTTGCAATGTTGAGTCCCATACCAGGTGCCCAGCCAGTGTGAGCCATGAGTGCAGTCAGTACTGATGTATTATGCTAACTATAGTGCAATAAGCAAGAAGGTGTAAAGCATTTACTGCAATAAAGTATACACAAGAAAAACTGTAGTGCAATAAATGGGCACATAATAAATGGGCAATTAGAGCTGTAGTGCAATAAATGAACATTTTTTAATTATATAACATTTACAATGGAATTATTTAATTATTTGTATCAAATTTCTTATATAGTTGTCTATATTGTTTAAATATTACAATGTTTCTTTTATTTGGTGATTGTTCAATTAATTAATTAGTTTTAATTGCTTGAGTGCAGAAGAGTGGAGAGTATATTAACATGGTCTAAGCATTTTGTATTGTAATGTTTGACTCTGAAGAAGCCAGTTTTACTGGTGAAAGCGCTTAGTCTGAGAGGTGTTGGAATAAATTCTTCGTGCTACAGTGCTGGTGCCTTTTTTCATCTTACACAGTTGTTCGAAAATTGATTTTTCTTAGTTTGAACCTGCATTGGTTCATTTGGAGTGCTTTTCTAATGTTGAGTCCCATACCAGGTGCCCAGCCAGTGTGAGCCATGAGTGCAGTCAGTACTGATGTATTATGCTAACTATAGTGCAATAAGCAAGAAGGTGTAAAGCATTTACTGCAATAAAGTATACACAAGAAAAACTGTAGTGCAATAAATGGGCACATAATAAATGGGCAATTAGAGCTGTAGTGCAATAAATGAACAATAGCAACTGTAGTTCAATAAATAATACCAATAACAGTAAGCAAAATGGTGTACAGCAGGATTGTGTTGTCATAACCATTGCAGCAGAGCTGTATGCATTATTTGTCTATGGTAAGGTTGCTGCTGTCAAGTGTAGCACTGTAATAGCTGTAGAATGCAAAACTAATGGCCTGCAAACTGTATTGCTTAACTCATAGTACTGTCCAAGGCTGTTTCCAGGCCAGTATTGGTCACATAATGCTCTCTGCTCCTCCTACTTCAGGTAAGAAAGGTATATGGGTGAGTTAACCTAGTCCATAGGCAGATATTGTGTGTGGACTTCACAGATGTTTCAAAGCAATACCAATAAAAAGTGTTCACCAGCATTGTTGAATCTAAAATAAAGCTGTATTAATATATGCAGTACAGTTGTATTCAATGCATGTGTGTTCTACAGTCACTACAGTCAATTATAACACTGCAACAGTTCTAGAATGCAAGAAGAATATCCTATAACTTGTATTGCTCAGCTCATAGCATGGTTCCAGGTTATCTCTACACCAGTATCAGTCATTCATTTGTCAGCAGTGACTCAATAGCTCAGTCTGTTAAATACCTTGAACACTGTACACTTTTCCACACACAGTCCTGGTTTCAAATCCAGTGGTATATAGCACTAAATTTTCAGTGTCAGTCATGTAATGCTCATAATTTCTCTCTCCCCAGGAAGAAAAGGTATATGGGTGAGGTAGCTCATATTATGAGCAGATATTGTGTTTAGATTTCACAGAATTTTAAAATCAATAGCAAGAAAGTGCCCACCAGCATTGTTGATTCATAAATAAATCTGTTTATTTCCAGTATGGCTGCATTCCTTGCATGTCTGTACTAAGTTGCTGCAGTCAATTATTACATTATTTCCAGATGTCCCCTGCAGTCACAGCTATTGGGTTCTATCCATGCCTCCCAAGTAAGCCATGACGGCTGACTATTTTATGTATTGCACACAAACATGCCTCTCAAGTGTCACAGTTTCTAGTAATATAATTAAAACTGCCTAATCCATCTGTCACAAGATTACCAGAGAAAGACTACATGGAATGAAATGCATTACCAGATCTGCTTAAAGAACATCTTGGTGGTTATATAAGTCCACATTATGTGAAACTGTTCTGTGTAGTTGTGTACCTGCATTTGCCATTGCTTGGCCCATAATGACCCATGCTAACAGCTTGAGAGGTATGTACGTGCTACATAAGCTATATGCAAATTGTAGTCACTGTACCAAAACTGATGTGACACACCTGTGAGTATGTATTAACAGTGTTTTCAGGGATATAATCTGCAATGCTACTAATGGAATGTTTTTTCTCTCTCTCCCCACCCCTTATCTTCATTTATTTATTATTGTTATTTATTATTATGATTTAATATTAACATATATTGTTAAACTAACTATACTTTTGTAAAGTATGATGTAATATTGTTACGTGTTATTGTTCTTCACTATTAACATACTATTTTGTTGCCCTTGTGGCTTACTTCTTACTGGCATGCTGTTGTCATACTGACTGTTATGTTATTTATGTTGTGTTACTCATACTATACATTAAAAAGTATTTGTATGAATTAAAATGATGTTCCATTCTATTGATACTAACAATGGCTTGGTTATTACTAATTACTCTATCACCACAGCAAATCAAGGTAGGCCATTCCAGCTGATGCACTAGCTTACTTCAACCGGTCATGGCACTGGGTCACTGCACATCTGGGGCCCAGACTGATGGTAACCCCTCTGCTGCCCCTGCACTACCTGCAGCATCAGGTAGTATCACTCCATGGAATAGGGCATGCCCCCCCTCTGGGAGTGGTGATGGAGTGGGTATTGTCACTCAAAATGAGCTGCCGGTCTTGGTGCACAGGATAGCCTACCATAGGTTTGACTGCAATCTGCGGTGGACTGAGGGCATGCTGGCCGAACTGATGGGGGCAACCCTGCCCTGGTGCCCAGCCACGAGCACTGGTACACTCAGGCCAGTGAAGCACCAGTGCCGTCAGTCCCATGGGTGGGATGTGAGTCATGCTGCTGCCATCCAGTGGCACATGGGACTTGGATTCCACAACACTCTCACTATCCAAGGTATTCACCCCCCTAGTGTGTCACACACTGCCCCTGTCTTTGTCTTATCTGTTTACAAATGCATCTTCATCTACCCAACTTACCTCCCCCACATGCACCTATGTCCCTTCCCAAACATTCCATACATAGCTTTCCATTTTGTACACGTGTCCACTGCACACATGTAATTTGGCCCAAGAGGCTTGACAACACAGTTATGTTGTCCTCACCCCTGCCTTTGGGGTTTAGAGTTCAAAGTCATGTACAAATTCTGTCAAACTGTACAGTTGTTGCTGTACAAGAAATGGATAGCTGTGGTTCTTGCCTGCACCCTTCCTGCACATCCCTAGTTACCTTTCACTATGTTTTTTCCCCTGCTTGCACCCCATTTCACCACTTTTCTATCTTCCCATTTTTATATTTTTTAGTGCATTGCACAGCTTCATCAAGCTCTGCTAAATAGAGCTATATTGATTATATGTGTCCTTAAAATTCTGTTACAAATTTACAAAATAAACACCTGTCCCATGATTCGAACCCAAGAGCAGTGCATTAACCTGCCACACAACACAACTCTTACTTAAAACAGGTGCTTTAAAAAAACATAGTAATTGCCAGTTACATTCATTAAGAGCATTTCATTAGAGCTGCACGTCACACCATGCAGACTTGAATAAAACTTGTTGGAAAACATGGGAGTGTTCCTGTGACTCTGGTGCAATAGTACCCCACTACAAAGCCAAATACATAATAATGGATTTAAATGAGGCCTCTGATAGCAGGTAAATGTGCCCTTAAATTAGCAACATGTAGAAAGATAACTGCTAAGGCATTAATGGCAAAATACATGTGCAACTGGGTCCCTGGTGAAGAAACATCCATATAAAGCCTTGCACATACTGATGAATGTAGAACATGTCATGCCTGTAGGTGTACACATATGTCGTGTAAATACACTTGCTTCAACAGTAACGCAGTAGCTCAGTCTGTTAAATCCTCATAAACAGCACATCTTTGCAATACACAGCTTTGGGTTCAAATCCAGTGGTCTGCAGCACTGAATTTTCAGTACTGTGAAGCCAGCAATTAATGACAGTCTTTATCCACAAAATGCATGGCAAATTAATTGACTGCTTTTAACTGATGGAAGTCACAGGCCTGCAGGTAGGAACACACTTCATGTAGCAATATAACAAATGTATATGTGCATAAATTGTCACGTCATGCAGTAATATGCATGCACAGAGAATGTCAACTCAGACGCTGTGAATGAGGGCCACTAATATCAGACTGCACCACACAATCCTGTCACAGTGCAGATTACCACAGATGAACAACAAAGACACACATTTGAAGTCCCTGCTTGTAACAAGGACTGCCCTGATACATGCTGCAAATTACTACCAGACTGTAATACATGGCCTGGCAGATGACCAAAGGGTGGACATATTCACACACACATATATATATATATATATATATATATATATATATATATATATATGTATATATGAGACTAAAAACCTTATGATCTGGATGAAATACGGAACTACAACCCAAATTTTACAAAGCTTTATTCAAGAAAATAAAAACATCATAAGGTATTTGAGTGCTTTTGTGCATTAGGTAGTGTTACATGGTCAAACTTAATTTGCAGGTTCATGCATTTAAGACATTTCTCTGACTATTGAGGGGGAGGGGTTAGCTCCTCCCTATATTATCCATTTTAGTAAGCTTTTTGCATTTAGGCTCCCATTCAAGCTTTGGGGTGTGTCAGCCTGGATTTTCACCTGCCATCTAAGATCTCTGACTTCCAGCTGGGGGCTGGTATCACCGTAGAGGATGTTGACTTTGTCCAGGATTATGAAGAGGAAGTTAGTGCAAACTGGGCTGGCATATTTGTGTTTCTAATGGCTTGGTAGTGTTCATTGATTCGAACGTTTAAGTTTCTTACTGTTTTGCCTACATAGTAGGCTCCACATTGCTCGCAGACTGCTAGGTACACTATGTCTGCAGTGTTGCAGTTGAATGGTTGCTGGAAGGTGAAAATGTGCCTAGGGGATTTTAGGGTGAAGTGCTCCCCTTTGAGTATGTACTGGCAGCAGATGCATTTGCCGCAGCTGTACATGGCTGGAGGCCTCTGAGCATTAGGATTGATGGTTCGGGGGCTGTGTCGAACATAACCTTAAGAGACAGTGTTCTCTTGCAGCTGAAGGCTGAGGAAGGGAATATATTCAAGAGGAGACAAAGCAGGGAACAGCGGGCTGCATTGTGGGCAGACCTTGTCCATGATATGAATGGCTCGGGCCAGCAGGGCAGGTTTGACACCGGACAACTGACATGATAAATGCTGCCCAATGAAGGGCAGCAGATGTAGCCAGGGGTTGTGCTGTCACCGGTGGAGGGCCTGCAGCAGAACAACCACTGTTGCCACTGAGGAATTTCTGGTGTACCTAGGCACATACAACAGCTTTCAGGCATCCATCACACCATACATCATGGACGTGGGTGTTACAGTTTCCACAGCTTAGGAGCATGCAGATAAGCTTCCTGTGATCAGCATTGTAATACTGTAGCAGTCAGTGTGTCAAGCTGTAGATATTTTTATGTGGGGGTCAGGTCTTTGTTCTTTGGGTGGGTTTAACATCATTGTGCTGCAACATGCAGTGGTACTGACATTACCCCACCATCAACCTTTCAGGGTCTGTCAGATATCACCCAAGGCCATGGTCCTGGTAAGCATGACACTTGTTTTGTTAAGGAATAGTTATATTCTAGTGTGGTTAAGGGCCAGAATAATGCCCTATGTAAACATAATTATGTGTATAAACAGCACAGGATGTTTTTAAATTCCAACCTAGAACAGGTACCTCAGGTTACTAGAGGGGGTAGTCACAGGAGTGTAGTTCTACAAACAGATACACTTTGGCTGTTACAGTTTAGACCAGATAAGTCCTCTGGTTTAAATGAGGCAAGGAATCTAAAATGTCTTTTAAAATACAACAGGCTGAAGGTAACTACATTAGGCAGTGAAATGTATATTTCCATATATTTTTAAAAGAGTTGTACTGGGTTTTATGTGTTGTATTTTCAAGTATAGTGTCATACTGAGTAATTATTAGGTAAATATTACTGGTCATGTTTTACATGAGATACTTCAAGTGATTGTTATAAAGATCCTGAGTTGAATTTGTATTTTGTTCCAAGGAAGTGCTTTGTGGATGAAATTGGTGAAGAAAGTTGTTGGGTTGTGGGCCTTTGTTGTTATGAGTCTTGGGTGCTTTTCGTACACAATCGTGCAGGTATTAATGTCCTGTTTTTTTCTTTTTTTTATTGCAGGTGACCATGGGGGTTGGTGTCTGGCCCCTACACAACCTGATATCAGTGTCTCTTTGGACTCTGATGATGATGTTGGCCACAGTGAGGCACAGGTGGGGGTGTCGGGGCTGAATCTGTCCCAGAGGCAGACATCCTTCTTCTGCCTCCTTTGTCACTGCACATGGTCTGTATGTCCATACAAACCCCATCCCTGGAGGCCACAGATATTGGACAGTCAGAGTTTGGGGACACTGAACAGGAAAGTGTGCCAACTCTGGCTCCAGTGAGTGTAGACACTGGCCATAGCCAGAGAGCTGGTGAGGTCCCACACAGGCAGATTGACAGGGGTGCTTGTAGGAGGCCTGCTGTATGTCCACCACCTTTTGCAGGTTGTCCATCATGGGTCAAGTGGTGCATGTTTCAGGCCATCGTGGAGGCATAGGCACATTCTGAATGGAACACCAGACATATGTTTATTGTTATGGATGCAGCAGAGACTGACATCTGTGACTGCCTCCACCTCGTTGGGGACACCCTGGATCAGTTCACTGAGGCAGTGGACAGAAACTGGGCTGAGACAGTGTCTGTCTTGGACTGCATATTGTCTGTGCTGGAATGTGTCAAACAAGCCAAACACTGTTACCACTGCTGAAGCTGCCGAGGGCAATAAAACAAACAGCGAGGAAGACCATCGACAGACCACCATGGCTCAATTGCTAAAACCAAAAATTTAATGAATGATAAAAGACTCAAAGCAAGTCAAGTAAAACTGTTAGAAGAAAACAAAAAAGCAGGATAAAATCAGTACTGATAAGCGCTTGTGGCTAAGATAGCCTTTTTCAGATCATAGTTCATAGCCTGCTTCAGAATCTATTTAAATCCCAATAGCCACTGCCAATCACAAATGTAAGATAGGGCCACATCCTCTATTAGTAACCAGTGATATAACTTCCAACCATAATAATTCTTATGGGCAGCCAATCGGAGTCTTGGTGCTTATCCATCAACCAGTACTATAACCTCCAATCATGGCTAGCCAATAAGTCAATCCTCTTAGTTTAGACCAATCATTACCTTGCTCAATGTTAGTAGGGCTGTATTGTTTGAGCCCAAAGATCAGTGTACTCTCATATTAACAATCTAATCTATTGCTATAATTTCCATTAAATTACTAGTAGGAATGGGAGGGAATCCAAAGAGTTGGAGCTATATGCGAGATTGTAAAAAATGTATGTAACAAATGCATTGCTAAAAACAGCACTCTCTAGTTCTCGAAAAAAACATAAAACCGATCTACAAATTGCTAGTCAATTTTATCTATAGAGAATACTGCATAAATTGCAAAAATGGCAAATGAATCAGATGTTCACAAGTAAATGGAGGATATAAGTTCTAACACAAACATGGGAAGACCTTCGATTCCATTTCTTCTTCATAATCAAGAAACCAGTCTTGAGTTAGAAATGGGAGCACACCATCTTTGGTATCCAATAATGCAGGTTCCAATCATATCAGTCGCCCCACAATTAGCCCAATCAGTAGCTTTCTCATTTAAAATAGATGTCAGGGGGGCTACATCCTTTTAGCCCAATAAGATATATTCTCATGATGACAAATGTTCTAGTCTCCATCCAGTTACTTAAATATCCTTCTTCTGATGGTAATGTGAGGTACTACAAAACTTGAGAAATTTTTAAAACCATATACGAAGTTATAAAGAATATTTGTAGTAAATGCATCAGTGCAATTGGCACTCTTAATGTCTCACAAAATACATGGAATTGATGTATAAGAAGCTAGACATTTCTGTCCATAAGAAATTCTACATGGACGGCACAGATAGCAAGTAAATTAGTTGCTACATATTTTAGGTGTAAGTTCCAACAAAAGTAAAAAACTTTAATTCCATTTCTTTTCACGTTATGATTAGAGGCACACCCTCCTTAATGGCCATTGGTGTAGACTCCAAACATATCAATCAACAAAGGCAGGGAAACTAATCACAGATGAGGATGGAATCAAGACCTCTTCAACCAATGGTTCAGCCTCCAATCATGATTGTCCTGTGGGTCAAGCCTCCTGATGTGACCCAATCCTTAGCTTTCTCTCTTTCAGAATGGGCCTCAATGGGACAATGTTGTTTAAGCCAGGAAGGGCAGTGTGCTCTCAAATTTACAATCCAGTTGATTTCTCTAATTTATGTTCTGTTTCTTATGTCTCTTCTCTTGAATGAAGTTGAATGCATTCCAAAGCTTTAAATTTAAAATTATGTGTTGGATTGTGAGCAATGTGCGTAGCGAGCACATTATTCAGATCAGCATTTCTTATATCTCTCAGTTGACGTAGGATCCAATAAAAAGTGCATGATTCAGTCATTCATTGAAGACTTCACAATAATGTAATTTAAATTCTACACACCACTGGATTTGAATGCAGGACTATGTCTGGCACAACTTACTGTTTGCAAAGCATTTAACAGACTGAGCTAGAGTCACTGTTACAACATGTGTATTTGTGAAGGTATAAGTGCACACAATCAGTCTGTGACATACTTCCATTACATGTGCCTGGCTTTATAGGGACATATTTCTCCACCAGAGTCCCAGTTTAACATGTATTTTGCCATTAATGTTTTAGTAGGTGTACTTGTATATGTTGCTGATAAAATTGTCCATTTAACTACTATTAGAGACCACAGTTACATCCTTTAGTCTCTGCCTGGCTTTCTAGTGGTATAGTCCTGTACCAGACTCCAAGTTACTCTCCCAGGTTTTCCATTACTTTTCCATTAAGTTTGCATGATGCGGCATGATGCGCAGCCATGCTTAAACATGCTTAAAGACAGTAACTTGCAATTGCTAGGTTTTGCTTAAACCACCTGTTTTAATTAATAGCTGTGTAGTGTGGCAGGTTAATGCAGTGGTCTGCAGGTGCCTTGGTCTTGGGTTCGAAATAGGGGACAGGTATTTATTATCATTTAAAACACATAAATAAATATAGCTCCATTTAGCTGAGCTTAGAGATGCTGTACGATGTGCCACATCTCGCAAAAAATCTTTAAAGAAAAGAAAAACGGGGCGATAGGACAGTGGTGAAATGGGGTGCAAGCAGGGGGAAAAACATAGTGAAAGGTAGGTATGTGTAGAAATGGTGTAAGAAAGAACCATAGCTATCCATTTCTTGTACAGCAACAATTGTGCACTTTGACAGAATTTGTAGATGAATTTGGACTGTCACCCCCAGAGAGAGGGGTGAGGACAACATAACTGCATTGTCAAGCCAATTGGACAAAATTACATGCATCTGGTGGATATGTGTGCGAAATGGAAAGCTATGTATGGGACAATTATTTTTTTTTTTTTGGGACAGGTGCCCATTTCTTTTTAAGGTGAGAGTGGAATGTTGGGGAAGGGACATAGGTATGTATGAGGGAGCTAAGTTGGGAAGGTTTGGAAGCATTTGCAGACATACAAGACAGCAGACAGGGGTGGTATGTGACACAAGAGGGGGGTGAACACCTTGGATGGGGAAGGTGTTATAGAATCCCAGTCTCAGGTACACCCACAAGGTAGCAGCGTTACTCGATTCCCCACCTATGGGACTGTCAACACTGCTCCTTCACTTTCACTGGGATAGCAGTGGTGGAGGCAATGCTCCAGAGTGAGGCTGCCCCACCAGGTTGTTGAGCATGCCCTCCATCCGGTGGGGGTGGTGTCCAAAACCACAAAACACAATCCTGTGAACTAAACCTGGCAGTTCGTCATGGGTGATAAAACCCCCTCCGCCACAGTTCCTAGAGGGGGGGGGGTCCAGCCCTGGCCTGTGGGGCGGAACTACCCGCCACCTTAGGTAGTGCAGGGGCAGCAGATGGGGCACCACCAAGCTGAGTCCCAGGTGTGCTGGGCCCCGGTGCCATGGCCAGAGGAGCCAAGGTAGGTAGATCACCTTTTAACTGCCTTCCTTTGTCGCGCTGTATTAAATTAGTTATAACAATAAGTTAAGGGTAGTTATAACCAAACCATTGTCAGTATTAACATAATGAAACATAATATTGATTAATCCAAATACATTTTAAGGTATATTATGTGAAACACAACATTAAATAACATGACAGTAAGTATGTTAACAGAAACCAGAATGATATAACCCATAAGGCCAACAAAATATATTAATATTAAATCATAATAACCAATAACATTAATAAATTAAAGAAGATAAGGGGTGGGGAGATAGAAAAAACATACCATTAGTAAAGTTGCAGATGATATTAATACACAGTGTGTTAATAAATACTTCTAGAGGTGTGCAGTGTCAGTTGTGAGTACAGTGACTCAAATACTTCTATAGATGATGTAGCACCTACATACCTCTCAAGCTGTTAACATGGGACAGTATGGGCCAAGCACTGACAAATGCAGGTACAGAACTACACGAAACTGTTTTACATAATGTGCACGTATATAACTACCAAGGTGTTCTGTAAACAAATTTCCAAATCCATTGCATTACAGGTAATCATTTATCTGCTAATCATGGACCAGACAGTTTTGGCATTTGTCATTACATTACAAAAAAATTGTAACAGTCGAAAGGTACTTTTGTGTACATTAAGTAGACTAGACAGCCATCATGTCTTAGTTGGCAAGCATGGAAGTAGAACCCAAAAGCTGTGACTGCAGGGGACATATGCACAGAATGTAACAAATGACTGCAGTAACATTAGAACAGACATGCAATGAATAATGACCTACTGCAGTTATTTGAACACATAACTTATGAAGCCACAGTTTTGCTTCACACATGATTGTTATTGCTCCTTAGAATCTATGAAGTATACACATGTTATCTCCCAGAAATCGGGCTAGCTTACCCATATACTTTGTTCCTAAAGTGGGAGGAATACAGAGCATTATTTGAATGAAAGTGGCCTGAAGACAGCCCTGAACCATACTGTGAGCTGTGCAATACATTTATCCGACAATTAATTTTACATTCTTTATTTATTTCACATTTATAGTTGACTGCAATGACTTTAGAACACATATGAAATGTATACAGTCCTACTGAACTTATTTGAACACATTACTTATCATCCACAATCCTGCTTTATACTTTATTGTTATTGCTCCTTAGAATCTGTGACGTATTCACATGATATCTGCCCAGAACGTGGGCTACCTTACCCATATACTTTGTTCCTGGAGTGGGAAGAATACAGAGCATTATTTGACTGAATGTGGCCTGAAGATAGCCCTGAACCATACTGTGGATTGTGCAATACATTTATCAAGCAATTATTTTTGCATTCTGTATTTATTTCAGTTTTACAGTTGACTGCAGTGACATTAGAACACACATGCAGTGAAACTAGCCCTACTTCAGTTATTTGCACACAGTTACCAAACCACAAACCTGCTTTACACCTTATTGCTTATTGTTATTTGTATTGTTTATTGTTTATTGCACTACAACTATCAGAAAATATCCATACTTACCACACTCATGCCGCATCCTGGCCAGGCACCTGGCATGAGACTGGATGTTGTGAGCCAGTTCAGCTGCAGCTGTTGGAAGGGAAGCACACCATTATGCATACCAGTTTTGCATGGATTCAGCTGATATTTTAGTAGGGTAGTAACAAACATTCTTACATATCTGTGGGGCATGCCCAGCCCTAGCCTCTTGGACCCAGGTATCCATGGTTCCCCTCTTCCTTCACTTCAGATCATCGTAGTAGTGACAACACTGCTCTGCAGTGTGGGGATACCAGTAGCACTGTTAAGATCCCGGGGCAACTGGATCCCAGGCTTCAGTTTTATACTCTGAGCCCTGGTAATCACCCTGCAACAGACAGGGTTTATATTTGCAGACCAGGAGTCCAACAGACACTCTGGACTCCTACACACCCCACCTCTGTGCCTGAAAGTGCATTCTCTCATCAACACTGCCAGGCATATTGACAGGTTAATATGACTACAACAAATCCTGCAGAATTCTCACCTATTGGCCTTAGTATAGTTTTTTTTCCCACCCTAACATGTCATACTGTAACATTCAGAAAAGCATCACGTTGCTTAGCATCGCACAAGCCAGCTTAGTGGAGCTCAGCATCATGGAAACTCACATAACCGTGTTTTAGAGAAGCTTAGCAACAAGCAAACAGGAGTAGCCATTAACCATGTTAATGATTATGCTTAGCACCATGTAGCTTCTCCAAATGTAACAATTTTGTTTTTATATTAAACTGCCCTTTAGATCACCTCACACACTTCCACAGCAATAAATGTAAAAAGGTATGACTGCTGAGGAGTCGAACCTGGGACCTACAACACTTTAGGCTGTGACTCTACCTATTTAGCTACTTGGATAATAAGAAAACCACTATACATTTGCATATACTACTAAGCTACCTGTTAGTGTTGCTTAGCATCGTGCCACGCCATGCAGATGGCCATTCAAAATAATAAAACAAAAACATGTAGACAAAAGCACACAATTAATTACATCCAGTTTCCTTTTTTAGATGTCTGGCAGATGTCATCTGTGTATGTGTAAGCGCAGCTCGGCATTGTTGCGCTCCGCTTTGCTCCACGCAAGCATTAAAATAAATGAAAATAAATAATTAATTACATCCAATTTCTATTTTTAGATGTCTGTCCAGTGTTAGCTGTGTATGTGTAAGTGCAGCTCGGCACTGCTGTGCTCTGCACTGTGCAAACGAGCATTACAAAAAATACAAAATTAAAACAAAAAATATTAAAATTCACACATATTTCTTCACTAGCATGGTACATTACAGGGGTTTTTATCCTGCACATGACATCTGTCCAGGAATTCCAAGACAGCCTCTACACTACTACCTACACGGATTTAATATCCATGTTACTATGATCTCCCTTGGCAGTGTGCCATGATTAATATGCATGGCATGCTGCCGAGGAGGAACCGTGGCCATGTACATGGGTACATTCCATGTAGGCTCTGCACAGAGCCTACATGGATTTTACTGATTTCTGGGGCATAAATGCTAACTGCTTACTGTTTATTAGAATTATATTCTTTAGTAACTGGTTCAAGACTAACCAAAATTTTCAAATTTGCTTTATGAAACTAATGATATTTAAGCAGCATGTGAAATATATACAGTATTTCTCTTCTGATGTTTTTTTTTTTAATGATTATTTAAGTTTGTCATGTTTTAACTTAAGAAACAAGATGCTCATACGATCACAGAGTCTAATAATTAAGCAATGTCTAGTGGCAACACATACATCTGATTTCTCACCAATGGCAAATTTAGGCTAAACTTATCTGTTAAATGCTCAACACATGATTAATCATAAGCACTTTAAGCATTTTTTTTGTCTTGCAAGATATCCATATTTTTCAGCCAATATGACCTGGGTACTGCTATGATAAAGGAATGGACTGACTTGTAATAGTATTGTGCTTTAAGCTCACAGTATTATCATAAAGAAAACCTGTTCATCGTCCAAATGAAAAAAATAAATAAACAAGTAAAAAATAAGATTAAATTCAATGGGTAATAACTGTCAGTAAATTTCTGATGTATTCATTTAATCCATGTAACCATTTTATATGACGTTTAGTTATTATTATAGCTATTATTTTAACTAAAACAGCAGTGGGACAAATAGAAGACAACATATTCAAATAGCTGGATAATGGGAAATGTAGTTTAAATCCCATTGTTTATTTCATGGAAGGAATGAGAAGGTGACGTATTCAAGTCTAAAACTTGCACAACAGCTATGTGTAGGTATAAGCAAAAGAAACCAAGGGCAAGTCTTAAAATAAACGTGTCTTCTCTAATGAGATACAAATGTTGAACATGATTATTTCAAAATTGTCATTTCATCATCATTTTGTCTTACCAGCATGGTTAAGAAATGCTGTCTTTGGAATCATCACTGTACAAATAAATATACAACTTTTTGCACTGGTTATGCAATTGTACTTTAGGGAGCCTACCTTAGTAAGTTAAAAATAATAGAGTATATAAAGCTACTTTTGAATTCTATTGTTCCCTAGCAATTTGCAATGCATTTTATTAAGTAATTCTATGCAGTCAATAGAAAAGCACGTCAGATGAACTTTAATCGCATATTATATTCAATTAGTCATTACTCTGTAGTGTACCGATGTAATACAAAACGATTAGAATATTTTATAAAAGATGAAAAAACTAATAAAGTTGTTTAGAAGTATAATGGAAAAAAGTCAATGGTTGCATTTTTCTTTGAATATAATTTTTAATTTGCTTTACTTTCTCAGGGTCTTTATACAAGGCAGCAAAAGCAATTGTTTCCTGTAAGGACATGTGAGCATTGTATTAGGATGAAAAATTTTAAGTTTTCTGGAAATGTTATAAGAGTAGATTATATTGTTTACACTATTTTAGTTACTGGCAATTTAAAATTGAGATGAATAGTTCTCTGTTTTCTTCCAGGTCCATATTATAGCTTTTTTCTCCACAACATTTCATACTGTAAATATTGTTTAATAACAGAAAGTCTCCATAATTTCCTGTGATAGTGGCTGTTGCTGTATAGTCATTAATTGGTGTGACAATGTTTATGTTACAGTTTGCTTTGTACTCAGCACTACTACTACTATGCAGTAGCCTTCAATATTCAAATGCCTAAGTAGATTAGGAAAATGTATTAGCACATCAACACTGATCACATGTGTTTGCACATAATTAAAAGAAGCATGTAAATGAACAGTGATGCTATATTTTATTCAGATCATTAGTAGAACACAAAATACATTTGAGTTTAACTTTGTTTGATTCATTACTACTGCCGCTGCCAGCTAGTCACCATCAGTCATAATAGGACTAGAAAAAGGAGTTACAGTAACGGCATGGGTCCTTTCACCACCAGACTCATGCATGATCATGTTGTGCAGAATGCAACATGCAGTAAACATCTGACATGCAGTAGCTTGGTCATACCGAAGGACACTCCTAGACTTATTCAGCCATCTAAAAAATCATTCTTCAAGAGGCAAATTTACAATGGGAGAAAGGTGACATTCACTGGTCTTAGTGCAATCTGTTCATCTTTTTAAAATATCAATTATATGGTCTTGACCATATGCATTTTGACATCTTAAAAAATGTGATCATCTAAACGACCTGATCCTGCAGATATTAATCTGATAATGCTGCAGGACCTTGAATGAAAGGTTTTTCTAGGTGCAGAGTTATCCCAATATGCCCTGCATAAAATCTGTTGTGCTTGTTCCACCCTGCTAATTACAATACCTTCTTGATAAGCACTTGTAATGTCATGTGTAAAGACAGTATCCCATCCTCTTAACCTTCCAAAGCTGACTTGTACTTGAACCTGGTAGGTCCTACCTAGTGTAAGAATGGAAGTTGCCACAGATGCTTGGTGTGCCACCATACAAAGCATCATTCTCATCATGGCATTATGCCTACTATTTGCCATTTCCATGCAGTACTGGAAATCTCACTTGTACCATGGAGGACTCAGACGATTTCCAGCTGACTCTTTGTGACAGTGTTCTGAGGTCTAACAATGTCATGGCACATTTGCTGCTGGACAACCAATGTTTTACATTTTTCCAAAGGTGTTTCTGACAAATGCCTGAATATAGCACCCCTCTGTAAAGGTGTCACTGTGGACAACACTGTTACCTCTGAATTTCTGTCATCATCCTAAAAGCATTTGCATGGATTTGGAGATACTGGTGTAGAGATGGATGGGATTTCTTCTGGTAAAAGTGTGAGTGTAATGTCAGAATGTGCTTTACTTTGTGATGTACTGTCACTTCCTACAGCGTTGCTAACATATTGCAGAGCATGATATCCTGCCATTAAACTTGTGGACTTTGTGCCACTTTACTTAGGCTGCCTCATAAATATAACTATGTTATCATCATCATCATCTTCAACAGCCATTCTGCTTCTGATATGCTCCAAATTTATTAGTATAGTGTATGGTATAGTATAGACAAGGTTAATAATTTTTTTTTCTCTGTTAACCTGTAAACTGTGGGGCTTGATTGTTTAGTGTACTGCTTGGGGATCTGTAGCACTGGCATCTTTCCCTCTAGGCGATCCCTAAAATCCTGCAGTTTATCCAAACTAATATAACTTTGGATAAAAAAGAATATTTGAAAAATATTGGCACTATACTCACTAGAAATCATCTTCCTTTGACTGTTCTGGCCTGACCAGTCCTATAGACAGGTTCTGTAGTCTCGAGGACTGGTGTATGGCTATGTAACAGCACATACTGTAATTTCAACCAATCAGGATACTGTTACCCCCTAGCTACCTCACCAGTGAGTTATAACCTCCGAAGACTCGCGCCATTTTTCCAGATCAAAAGCTAGTGTGCGTCGGTGGTGGTAAGCAAATACTACTCAATGTTCAAACTGTCTAAACAGTAAATGTTATACTTTATGGTGCTGAGCTTTGAAATGACAAATATATAATTAGTATATGTGTAAATGAAATAGAAGTGATCACTGTTAAACTGCATAAACTATCGATGTGCATTAAGGAGTAGTAGAACATTTCTGTGCTTTCTCTAAAGAAACTTTTTGAAGGTGTATTGTGTTCATGCAGCATAGGAAAGCTTGATATCTGACTTACACTAATAAATGTGCACTGAGAAGTGTGGCCTAACTACTAATGTTATAGAAATTATATTAGCCTGATCTAATGCTGTGGTCTGATGCTGTAGCCATAGAGAAGCATTTAATTTGTATTCAGGAATGCAAAATATTTACATCCATTCACAAGTGTGCACAGAAAAGCATGGCCTAATTATCAACCACTGTGTGCACAGAGAAGCATGGCATAATTATTTAAAGCTGTAGTCTGTTGAAGAAATGCTTAGAAACTTACACCCACCCTCAAGTGTGCACAGAGTAGCGTGGGCTAAATTAAAGATTTACTTGGGAGGAAGTAGATATACTGTTGACCTAACGCAGTGCTCTGATATTGAGAAATTGGAAAGAATATAAGTCTTTACTAAGGATTTTCCCTATGCAATATTGTGCTGTTTTTAGAACTATCTGTTTTGCTGCCAGAACAACAAATACCTGAACTTTTTTTTCCACTAGCATTTTACAGCTGATATCTCATAGTTTATTCTCACTGTTTGCTGTTGTAGAAGGTCATTCTGTTATCCTAAGTGACTAAATCTGGGCAATTTATGTAAGTCTTTACTGTACCTGTTACATTCTGCTAATTTTACACCCATATTTTTTTCTCTTTCTCTCCTTTCTCCTTCCCAGGAGTTATCAAACCTTTACACCTAACCCAACCCACCCCCCCATGAAAGGCTCACAACATTAGGGACAGCTGCTCGAGGCATAAACTGACTAACCCTGTCTTGTAAAATACAGTTATGAAACAAGGTTAATAAAATTTTTATCTCTGCTAACCTGTAAACTGTGGGGCTTGATTGTAGAGTGTACCTCTCAGGGATCTGCATCCCTGGCACATTTCCTTCTAGGCTATCCCTAAAATCCTGCAGTTTACCCAAACTAATATAACTTTGGATAAACAAGAATATTTCTAAGAAACTGGCAATCTCAAGGACTGGTGTAGCACTGCTCTATTCACTTACCCTACCTCCATTCTCACCCTCCCTCACTACCTCTACATTTATTCCAACCACTCATCGCCTGACCACACCTTCTTTCAATCAACAACCTATCATCACTTCCCCTGTCCGCACCACTATCCAATTTCTACCTTAAAAAGATACATAGTATCTACTTGCCGTGCCTTCACACATACCTCCATACTTCAACCCCAAGACCACTAAGACCCAACTACAAGTCCCTCAAAAAATACCATTCATCTTAGGATTTCTCTTCCTAACCCTCACATACCTAACAAGCATTACAGCAATATATACAAACACATTGCTAGAAAACACATTATTCCATACAATACTTACTCAAACAAATAAATACTCACACATATACTTTCCTATGTCTTCTACATTATTTATTGACAGCTTAATACTGCACATTTATAAGTCTCACATAACACCATCTTACACTAGATAAATGTCATTGAAATCCAGCATAGACATATTGCACAAAATTAAACACATACTGTTTACCACAAAAAGTCTACTAATATCAGAAGACATGCACTCAAACCCAGGGCCATAAAACTCTCTACTCTCTACTCTCAGACAGGCAAATCTCTGACCATTTAATTCTTAATGTCAACATCAGAAGTATCTTTAACAAGCTTCATGACCTACATGCATTTATAGCACACTACTCCTTGACATACTAACCATTACTGAGACATGGCTAAAACCTAGTACCCAAAATGAGGAAATTCTCCCACCAAGATATAGCATCCTAAGACTGGACAGAGTGGGCAGAAAGAGAGGTGGGGTTGCTATCCTCTTTAAAAATACACTCAACATCAAACCTCTACAAACCCCCTTACCTAAAATTCAAAATAGCTAAACCTTAGGTTCAACCCTAAGCATAAATTACACAAAAACTATCATTAGTCTCTGCTGTTATATTCTCCCAGGCAATAACTCTCCAACCATTGAAGAAATGCTACAATGGGTCACAGATATTCTCCCTCAAGAAACCAACCAACTAGGTTACCTAAACACTAACTGGTTAGCCTGTACCTCTAATAACCCCATTAACCATATTCATATTTTCAGTTTTACCCAACTTATCCAAGAACCCACAAGGAGTTGACAAAAAACCCATAAACAATCCATTCTAGATTGGACACTAGTCAACTTCCCCAAACAAAACTACAAGACAGGTTACCTTCCAGGTGGTCTTAGTGACCATCTCCCCATTTTCCTCCTGCAGAAACATACCAACATAGCCAAACCCATTGTTTTTTAGACAAGTCAGAGATGACTGCAAACTAAATATACAAGAACTTAACAGTAGTCTAAAACATAGTAACTGGAAACCACTGCAAACCCTAGAATTAGACCAGGCCGTTGACTACTTTAACAGTATTCTCACCAATGTCCTTGGTAGACTTTCACCATTAGGAAAATTAGAGCCAAGGCAAGCTATCTTTTTGGCTAGGCTTATATAGGCCCTAGGGCCAATAGCCTTGTACCTACCTATGAACCTATGAATTATGCACCATGGTTAACTAGAGAAACTAGAGCCCTACTAAAGTCTAGAGACAAGGCTTGGGAAACCTGGAAGAAGGACAATACTAGCCTAGCCAAACAAAACTACCTACAATTTAGAAATCAGGCCAAGAGACAAACCAAATTTGACAAGCAAAACTACTTCCTCGATATCCAAAACAGACACTCAAAAGATCCCAAAAGCTTTGGCATGCCATCAACTCTCTTCTAAAACCAGGCAAAACTACCACTCCCAACTCCACCAATGACAATAAGGACATTGCCTCCCAATTTAATCACCATTTCACAGAATCTATCTTAACACTATCCTCCCAACTATCCAAGAACAACCCTACATATAACCCAACCAAATGCCCTGACAACATCCCAGTCTTTACTCTCTCACCCATTCCTACCTTCACAATTAAAAAACTCCTCCTAAAACTGAAAACTACCACCCTTGCTGCTGACAGTCTACCAGCCAACTTCCTAAAAATAGCTGCTGAATCCTTATCCTACCCTATTTTGTATTCTTATAAACCACTCCAAACAAGAAGCATACAACTATGGAATATATTATATATTATTCCACTTAACAAAGGTGGAAACTCTTATGAATATTCAAATTATAGCCCCAATTGCCATTCCATTCCCCTTATCTAAAATACTCAAAAAATGGATACATTGTCAAGTAATGCAATTCCTAAGCTCACATAATCTCCTCTACCTCACACAGCACTGCTTCCGGCAACACCATAGCACAACAACCCCTCTGCTTTCTTACACCAATCTGGTCAATCAACAAAGAAATAATAACAACTTTGTATCTGCAATATTCTTAGACCTCTCCAAAGCATTTAACATGGTCTCACATTCCTTAATACTAGACACCCTGGCCTCCCTATCCTTTGCCCCTTTCACCATAGCCTGGTTTAAAACCTGTCTGTCAGAAATGCAGCAATCTGTCCAATGGCAAGGTGGATTATTTCCCTTACCCCCAACTACCATAGGCATACCACAAGGCTCACTATTAGTCCCACTTCTTTTCTCCATATTTACCAATAATCTCCAAACTGCCACACAGCATGCTTCCATTCAATACATTGATTATTCAACTCTTATCTGTTCTGCTCCATCACTTGCAACTCTACAACAACTCACCCAGAATCCTTTAGCTCTGTGGAAAGATGGATCATTCAGATCCAACTTATCCTAAACCCTAACAAAACCAAATTGCAACTTTTCACCCCCAACAAAACCATGTCTACCCCACTACCCTTCACTATCTCCGCCAAAAATGACACTATTATCTCTCCCTCTGACCATACCAAACTCCTAGGCATTGAAATTGACAAAAATCTATACTTCAATGTCCATATTTCACAAAGTCCATAAAAAATGGGAACACTATACAGACACAGGAAATCCCTCTCTAAACAAGCATGGATTACCCTAGCCCAAACTCACTTCTTGTCCACTCTAATGTATGCTGCACCAATTCTTACCCAGCTTAGAAAGCTTTACCTTGCCAAACGTGAGTCATGTTATAATAAAATTGCCAAGTTTGCTAACAACTCCACCTTTAGAACCCAGCACTGCAAGGCTCTAAGGGAACTGCAATGGCTAGAACTTCCCCAGCTACTAAACTATTATCAGCTAGTCTTTGCCTACAATGTGGTAAGACATCCTGAAAAAACCCCAGCACTAGGCCAACTTCTTAGCCACTATAATACAAATCGTCTTCTCCACTCTTCCAACAAATCCCTCCTCTGTATCTCAAGGGATAACAATACTGCAGGAAAAGCACTGTTCTTCCACACAATAGCTAGAACCTGGAATAACCTCCCTTTTGCTCTGACTTCTGCCTGTACTTCTACTCACTTCTTTAAAAACTCACTTAGATCACGCTTAATGAATAATTGGTTTTGCCCATGTATTACATAAGTCCTTTTCTTCCACTCTATATATCTCACTTCCTAATACACTTACTGTAATATATATATATATATATATATATATATATATATATATATATATGTTTTGTTACTTCATACTGCTGTATACTGTATTTTTTACTTACTGTGGAGCTTTTCTCCCCAGGCCTCCGCTGAAAATGTACCTGTGTCCAGTCAGACCATCCCAGTAAATGAATGTAAAATAAAATGAATAAATAAATAAATATAGTGGAACTGTTTGTTTTTGCTGCTTACCCTCTAAAAAATGTATTGAAAACATTACCAATGAAGAAAGTAGCATACACTACTGTATGCTAAGTAAGATAGTATGGAGGGCACTTACCATGCACACCTCCTTCATTGCCATTATGTGTAGAAGTGCAGGGCTCAGCTGATAATAGTTATCGTCATGTATTAACTGTGATCATTCTATGTTAGCATTCAGCCCCCTATATAAATATATGTTACTGGTTTAAACCAACCTTCCTGAGAAGGATGTGTGCTGCTAACGTCAATGTTCAGACCACCTCTGATTATTCCATTCCAATCATCTTCTGTGTCACAGTTATCCCCATGAATGGAAAGAAGGTATTCTTCATCTGGTGTTAAGGGGATACGTGTAGGAGGTCCTCCCCAGTACTGGTACCATCAATTGCATTCTGCCTCTTTGTTTCCAGCACATCTTATCATATAATTTGCCCACTTCTTGGACTGATTTATTGTACATTTCCGTTCACCAGAAACATTTATAACTAACTGCTTAAATCCAGGCTTTTTCCCTCTCAGCTTGTTTGTCCCCTTTCCAAGAAGGCATTTTCTGTATGCCCTAAGGGCTGACATGGGAATGCAGTTCTTCTCATGGCTAAAGTTATCCTTTCTCTGCCTTGATACCTGGTTTTGCATCATAACTGTGCCTAAGACAATATGCCACAGTCAAGCACAATAAAACTTTTGATGTAATCATCAGTCCGACAACACAACAATGAAAGCATGCTGCCATCATCCCAAGAAAAAAAAACAAAAAAAAAACATAATTATATACACATGCAAAGTCTCAGTCTACGCAGATGAAATTGCCAGTATATTTGACATTACTGACCTGACTTTACTAACAGCACTACTAATGGGGCTAGTGGATTACCAGCACCATTTTGTAACAGTAGATCAACAAACAATAATTTGGAAGCTGTAGATTACACAACAATGAACAAATTTAACTTCAGAGAGTGGATTTATAGGGACATTCTTTTTCTGGTCACAGCATCAGCCCAACATTACAACATCCACCAAAAACCTTAGAAAAGAAAATGAAGGAGGTGGAACAAAAGCTTTTCAACGTACGAAATATACAGTGTGACATTTTTTTAAATGGAAGTCTCAAAAATAAACGAGTACCTAAGGGTCTCAGACTGTATAAGTTCCCTAATAGACTTTCTATGGACAATATTGAAGTTAACAAACGGACAATGTTATCTGATAACTTTGGCTTTCAGTTAATGAATTTTATAATAAAATGCAATGACAAATGTATCTCTGTATTATTTAATGAACTTAAAAAGTTGAATGATGAAATTCCTAAAGATTTTTGTTTGAACACACTATGACAGCATTTTCACTAAGGTAGAAAATACTGTTTCTATTAATTTAAAACATAAAGAACACAAGTTGAAAAGAGACAATCAAGATTATTTTGACAAAAGAGTATATCCCTTTCCTAAGTCTTATTACCATCAGAACCAAGATGTTCATTCAGTTTTAGACTGTAATGTTCATGAGAGAGAGGAGGGGGATTATTTGGATGGTAGAGAAAATTTCCAACAGGATTTTGGTGTTAATAACAGAGATGAATATGTTTCAGAGTACCCACCCCTGAGGAGATCTGAATGGCAATACAATAAAAACAGACAGCAACATTTTTTATTGGAGCATCAGCACACCACCTACCAGAGGGGCAGGTGGAGGGGGAATGCAAGGAGGTATTAGTTGAAGCAACACATTTGAGCCCCTCCTCTTTAAGTAAAAATCATATTTCTACAGACAACAATGGTATTTTTAATTCATATGGTGGTTTTAACATTTTAACTACACTTCTTTAGAAATTGTTGAGACTTTTTTACATTAATTACTAAAGGATTTAATTTTGTGCACTCATTTAAGGTAAGCACAGTGGATACTATTATTGAGCTTAAGTTATTCACATGGAAGTTGAATTTTAAATTAATGTTTAAAGAGCAAATTACTGATAGAGATTTCCACACAACTAAAAAGAAGCTTAAAAAGAAGAATTGCTTTAACCCCCCCCCCCCTTCACCCTGTGATTCAGGCTTTCGAGAATATGTGTACAGCTGAGCTGCACTAAACATTCTCTAATAAATAATATACCAAGATCAAAAATTAATTTAATTTAACAAGAAATTCAAATGATTTCATGCAAAATTTAAGAAGTAATGATACCATCAGGATTATGAAACCTGACAAGGTTGGTGGAATTGTTATTTTTGACATGTTAGACTATGCAAATTATCTTTCTCATGTATTTTCAGGGGAGTTAAAATACCAAACTTCCTCAAGAAATGAGGTTTTTATTACTTATAGAAAAATACATTTTCTTATAGAGGATGCACTTTGCAAGGGATTATCTCGGAAGAACTTTACAACTTTCTAAGAGTAGAAAATCCATTTATTCTTGCAACATTTGCAATACTGAAAATTGATAAGAATTTAGAAGAACCACCATATAGGATCATTATTTCAGCTAGTGGGAGTCCAACACACCCCAGGGGTCTTTATTGACAGGTTATTTAAAGGGGAACTTGATCCTGTACATTATTTGTTAAAGGATTCCTGGGATTTTTTTGACTAAAATCAACCAGATGTGGTATTCTAGTGACTGTTTTTTCTCTACAGTCAATGTAGTGGACCTATTTACATCCATTCCACATGAAGAAGGCCTTGAACTATTTTATGAGGAAGCAAGGACTTTACAAATTTCAATGAAACATTCATAAATTTTGTCATGATGGGGATGGAGTTTATTCTCAAAAACAATTTATTTTTGAAGGTGAATATTACAAACAGTTGAAAAGTGTGGCAATGGGGGCAAGCCGTGCCCCATTATATGCCAACAAGGTCCTATATGCATGGGAAGGTAAACATGTATTTAAATCTGAATTCCATACAAAATGGTTCACATATCTATGATTTTTGGATGATATGTTTATCATATGGAAGAAGTCAGATAACCAACCTGTAGTGTTTTTGGAGCATCTCAGCAATATATGTACTTAGTTTAAATTTACTTCCACAACTTCTGACACAGCCATTAACTACCTGGATGTAGCAATCTCAAAGAACTAGGCAGCAGGTTGTTTCACTTCAAACACATTCAGGAAACACACATTTTCTAATGACTACCTAGATTATTACAAAAGTTGTCACCCTAAATTCACCAAGTGCAACATTTTTAAGGGGCAACTTGTCAGAGCAGCACACATATGTTTAGACACCAACAGTTTCCACCAAGAGATGGAAATTATTACAATCATGTTTAAAAACAGAAGGTACCCGAACAAAGTATTAGAACCCATAATGGCTCAAATTTTGGACGGGTGGAGAACTAAATTCAAGTCCCTATTAGGTGAAACTAATCTTGGTGGTACTATAAACAACACAAAGAACAATTCTCAACATAGTGATAGTATGGTAATGCCATTTGGTGTAGGGGAAAAGAAGGTGAGAGAAATTATATCTAGAAACTGGACAATTCTTAAGGACAATTCTGATGTCCTAA